>NW_007728289.1:165296-174797 GCF_000696425.1 Galeopterus variegatus | reverse complement strand
TAATTACAGTAGGAGACCATGAGGTAGTTTAGAAAAGTCCTTCGGTTCTCGAAAAAGGACTGCAGGCTTGAAGTTCATGAGTAGCTTAAAAGTAATTTATATCCATATAAACCTACACAGATGCTTAAAGCCTATGAAATCCAGAGACCACTGGAACAATTCAAACCTTCTGGCACTCCTTCGGTTCTCGAAAAAGGACTGCAGGCTTGAAGTTCATGAGTAGCTTAAAAGTAATTTACATCCATATAAACCTACACAGATGCTTAAAGCCTATGAAATCCAGAGACCACTGGAACAATTCAAACCTTCTGGCACGGAGGAGACCTAAATTAGTCTTTATAATGTGGAAAGAGGAATTTGTTTATTTCATCCAAAAAAAATCCAAAGAAACAACTCAGAGACTTAGAGAAAGAGTGAAAATTCCTGCCATATCCCTTGGTATAAAAGTGGTTGTGAAAAGATATTTGAAATATATTCATAGAACTATTTATTTCTGGCCCCTGTCAACCCCAGCCTGTGTCCCATCTCCCTACCTTGGTTCTCTCTAGCTTTTGTAGCTGAGGTTATACAAATGGGCCCTCCAAGGTGAACCCAAGACTAGCCCAGACTGTGAACCAATCAGGGCTTGGTTTAATCTGCCATCTTGCCAATTAGGCCTGGGACAAAGGGTTTGGTGGATGCCCTGGGTGCCATTGTAGGCACCTGGGGCTCTCTAGCCACCCAGGCACGGCCTGCACTGGAAGGCTGGGCTCCACAAAGCAGAGCGACACTAGCTGGAGGCAGGCAGACCAGCCAGATGGCAGCTGCCATCATAAGTGAGGTGGCACTATTTGTGTCAAGTGTCAGGGTGGCCATTCTGCTGAGCTGTAACTTGACGTGTTTCACAAGAGGGGACTCTGCCACAAAGCAACGTTTCCACTTACACAGAATGCAGTGGTGTGTAGACATTGTGTCTGTCTTTCTGGCTCATGCTGGCTGTAGGCTTACTAAGTGACTATTTCTTGACTCTTGGTTGTTAGACACAGAGGACGTGGTCGTGAAATTATCTTTAGTCCAGAAATGACAGTGGGAGCTGTAGGTGTGGCACCGATTCCCTGAATCCACTGGGGGTCATGGGGCCCTGGGGTGTGAGGGTTACAGACGAGGACAGGGGAGATCACAGCAGAGCCAATGCAAGGACAGAGCCCTCTGACCTGCAACGTCATTGGTGTCAACCGCAGTGTCCCCAGAACTGAGCTATGTGGGCAGCATACTCGTCTTCTTTGCATAAGCAGGAAAGCGCCACGTCTGGTGAGGGAAAGTGTGCTCTGAGCCGCTGAGACAGACCACTGCAGCCCCTCAACCAGTTCTCAGGCCTGAGTCTGTTCACCGTCCAGCCCAGGGCCTGGACCGGACTAGAGGTGCTGGAGTGAGCAGCACTGAAGCCATGTGGGGACCCAAAACCACATGGGCTATAGGCACGTTTTAAAAGGACACAGTTTTTTTCTTTTGGCATGCCCTCTTTTCCCATGGTTATTTGATATTTCCAACCTTGGTTATGGGACGAGATGACATTATTTACATAAATGTAAAATTGTTTTCCAGCCAGCCTGGAGTTGCAGATTTGCAATGAGGCCTGCACTACCCAGCAGGACCCTGAGAGAAGAACGGGAGCAGAAACCAGACGGAACCTTGGTGAGCCCCTGCACCTGGCTCCTTGCACAGACCGCCCCCCACCCCCACAGCTCACGCCCCCTCCCTCCTGCTTTTCATGTCCCACGTTGCATTCCCTCAGCCCCCTCTTTAAAAACCCCTCAGTAAATCCGAGTCTTGGAGATGGCTTTAGCCTGGCCATTCTCCTTGAGGTTTACTGGAGAGCTGGGTTAGCCCAGCATCTCTCCTCAGGTCACTGTGTTCCTGAATAAAAGCTGACCTCCATTTTCACCTACATTTGACTTTTGAGTGGTTTGTTTTTGAAAGGGGGCAGGTGGCCGGACTGTGCCCTGTAACAGCATGAGGCAGGAGGGCTCCTCAGTGCAACACTTAATGAGGCTCCTGCTCTTGGGGTCATGCTAATGCAGTAACCGCCTCCTTACATTTTGTGCAGGAACCTCCCTCTTGCCTCACCCTGGCCCCAGCCCCAACAGAGCCCCTTAAATGAAAGGGAAGCCAGACCCCCTCCAGGAAGGACCCTGCTACATGGCAAAACTCTACCCTATACATCTCCCTCCCAGCCTTCTCCAAAAGAACCTGGGGCCATTCACCACAGTGACTGTGTACTGGGAGGGCAAAGAATCAAACTTGTCAGGGACTATTGGACACAGGCTTTAAACAGAAGCTAATTTCTGGAGACAAAACACTCTTGGTCAGAAGAGGGGCTCGTGAAGGTCGGGTGATCAGTTAAGTTTGATGGAAGCCCATCTCATGCCCAAGGGTCCACAGTCTGGACGGCACATCCTCAGCAATTGGCAGGGTCCCCACATTGGTTCCCTGACCTGTGAGGTGAAGATGTCACCAGGGGAAAGGCCAAAAGGAAGCTACTGAAGTTGCCTCTACTTACCAAAATAGTAATCCAAAAGAAAAACTACATCCACGGAGGGATCGTAGAGATCGGTGCCACCTAATCAATGGATTAAAAGATGCAAGCGAGTGATTCTTGCCTTGTCTCACTCTATTCCCCTACGTGGCCTGTGCAGAAGTCAGGTGCATCCAGGAGAAAGACAGTGGATTCTGGAAAGCCTCATTGGGACTCCAATTGCAGCTCCTGTTCCAAAGGCAGCTGTATTGCTAAATCAAATCAATATGTCCCCAGCAAGTGTAGATAGCCATTGATCTGACGACAGCTTTTCTCTTGGCACCTGTTAGCAAGGGAGCATTTGCTTTCCACCGGCAGTTCAGAACCACATCTCCACTGTGCTGTCTCAGAGCAGTAGCCACTCTCCAGTCCGGCATCATGTTTTAGTGCTCAGGGAACTTTATCATCTCTCCATCCCACAGGACATCAGGCTGGCCTGTTCCATCGGTGATGTCACACTGATTTTTCCCCGGAGAACAGAAAAAAGGGACTGTCAGAAGATAATGTTTCTCACATTTCTGTACGTCTTACAAGCAGAGGCACTGACTGCCTTTGCTGTGAACTATCTTTTTAAGGGAGTTTGTAAAGAGCCTTTAAAGAGAGACATCAGGACTCCCTGCAAAGCAAAGTTTCGGCGTGCTCACCATACAGTATGGTCATAAAAACGTCTTCTGGAGCAAAGGGCATATATGCTTATAAAAGCTTCAGATTCCTAAAGCTCAGGGTTCCTCTCCTGTAATGAAACCTGCATTAGTCCATTTCTGTTGCTTATAACAAAATACACAGAACTGGGTAATTTGTAAGAAAACAAAATTTATTGCTTACAGTTTCAGAGGCTTGGAAGTCCAAAGTCCAGGGAACACATCTGGTGAAGGTCTTGGTGGTGGCAACAGTGACCCAGGGGACTCCCATGGCAGAAATGGTGGAGCAGAGAGAGAGAGACTAACCTTTCATGTGCTTTTCTTTTAAAGCCCTCAGAACCATGCCCCTGACCACCATTATTAATCCATTCACTACTGCACGGTCCTACCATCCAATCACCTCTTCAAGGCTCCACCTATCAATGACCATGATAAGATTTCCCACCCTCTCAATACTGTCACAGTAGAGGCCAAGTTTCCAATATCTGGAACTTTGGGGGATACAATTTAAGCAACCATGAGTTTAGGGTGGACATTCAATCCACAGCAAAACCTCCTATATGTGCACATGTCACAAAATCCTCTCTGTGCTGCCCTGCAAGAACTCGGGCTTGGAAAGCTGGTGTGAGAGAAGCTGGCGCTCTGGTTGTGGTTATCACAGTGAGTGATACGTCCTGCGTCTTTGACCCAGGAGTCTCATGTCTCCTACCAACATCCACAAAACCAGCAGATAACTTGTTAGCTTAGGAGTCGGCTCAAATCTCAGAGGCTTCACGATCCTTGACAGCAATTACTCTAGACACCTCGATAAGACACAAAAGATGGGGAATAAATCCCACACAAATCCATAAATTTCCAGGAGACCAGTGGCCTGAATTGTCGAAGATCAAAATTACAACACATTTAGTTAAAGATCTCAATTGGCTTTACTGCAATTCTAGAATAGGGCAACACATTATTCCATAAAATACAGTGAGTGTTCCAAAGAGTCCTGCAGAGGAGGTTGGCTTTATGGACAGAAAAAGGCTGAAGGAAGCAGAAACAAAGAACAGAAAGTGGACTGGTCCTTTCAAAGTTGCTTTCCCTGTAAGGTAGGGACAGGGAGACAGAGCAACAGGGAAATAACTGGGTAGTTATCCTCAGGTTACTTCAGCCTGTCTCTTCTGTGCAAGGATTAAATCAGAGGGAGCTCTATTATCACGCCTATTAAAGACTGAAACTGGCCTCTTGGGGGAAATTGGCTGGTATCTCCTCCCGATTTCTCGGAAGGTCAGACCGCAGTCTAAGTGACCTGGAACTCAGCTGGGGTGACTCTGTTTTGATTTTTAGTCTGGTCTTTTGGGGCCTAGTGCAGGAGCTTAGTCCAAAATAATGACCTCCTGTAGTTTTATTTCTCAGGACTCTGTCAAGATATGTTTATCCAGATGAGGAACAGGCTGCCACATCTGGCCCTTCTTATTGCTGGAACAGGCAACACACACACGTCTGTGCACCGCTCCAGCCTTATACCGGGTAATCTGAAGTGCTCCGGGTTTGGAGGGGCTGGTACCCCTGTCTGTGCAGGTGGGGAAAGGCTTATGCTCCATCCTGTTTTCCACGCAGTGTGGCTTCTGGCCCAGGAACTCGCTTTTCAGCAAATGAAGTGCAGCAGCAGGTTTCTGATTGTGGGACCCACCGGTCCTACCACCTTCCGAGTGCCTGGCCTCACAGAACGACCAACTGCCTCTCAGAGACTCAGCTCCTTTGCAGGCGGGGTGGCATCCAGTGTGTTCACATAAGTCAGTGACCGTATACGATTCTGCTTCTCATAGCAGAAATCCAGGGGTGGGAATGGGATGGCCCCTCTCACCGCTATCCCCAGTGGGACAGTCTCTCTTCCATCTCCACGACTTTGGGCGAGGCTGGTCAGGACGTCTTTGTTCCCAAGGGATAAACGCTTCCACAAAAAGGCATCAGAGTTTCCATTGAAATGGAAGGTAAGACAGCCCTCTGGCCACGTTGGGGTCCCCGTGTCAGTGAAGCAACAGGCGGAGAAGAGGTTACTGTATGATTGGGGTGAGGGACCCTGATGATCGAGGGAGGGTTGGGTGGTTACTACCCTGGGGGGCTGGGGAGGAGTATGTCTGGATGCAGAAGCCCCTGGGGCTTCCTCAGAACCTCCACTCCCCATGACCGGTCAAAGGAAAGCTGTGACCACCCATTACAGCAGGGCTGCTGGTGACCAGAACCTTCTCAAACAAAGCAGATGAAGGTTTGCCCCCAACCGCCACCCCAGGCAAGGAATCACGACCGGCAGAGGGGCCTGCTGGGGCCGCAGGAATGGGGACCAGGTACTAGAAGAAGGCAGCTATAAATGCCAGCTGTGGCCGTGTGACCACGTGCAGACACGAGGAATGCATTTGAGTGTGACTCCCCGGCTTTAGCATGTGTGCATTCCCACACCCTCTAACACACCATGTGCCATCAGTGGGTAACCCTTATCTCGACACCCAAGTTACAGAACACCAGAGAGGGAGTGTGAATTTACTTACACTAAAAACATTTTTTTGATGTTTATCTGTATTTTTCCAGCAACCCTAGGTGCGCTGTGAACCTGGCCTCCTGCTGCCTCACAGCCCAAGTCTGCATCTGGGGACAATCGGGCCACTTCTCTCTTCCCTGGTACCTTCCCCCTCTTCTGGGCCTCTGTCCTGAAATTCCCATAAGGACTCCAGAGAATGTGATTTCACAACCTGAAAACTGTGGTTCCATTACAGTGTTAATGGGAGCCTGTCGCCTGATATCCGTGTCTCCCCAGAACTTAGTGTGACAGAAGTGAAAGTGGCTTCCTGTCCTCCTCCGTATTTGTAAATTGTCCATCACCAAGTCCTCTGAAGGGGCTCGTGGCAGCACAGAGGGCATGCTGTCCAGGTAGGGGTGGCCAGGGGCAAGCTTGCTAGGCAGGTGCTCTGTGGGGGGCAGCATTGGTTTGCCCACCCTGAGTGGCCCCCCAGAGCCTACACCAGAAAGCAGCAGCCCAGCCACAGAATTTCACACGAGCTGCAGATGTGCACAAGAGTGGGGAAGCAGGGCCAGGGGGGCCAGGGAACGGTTGGTGACGAGTACAAAGTTACAAAGTTACAGCTAGATTGGAAGAAGAGGTTCTGGCGCCCTAGGGTGACCACAGCTAATAATATTGTATTGTATATCTCAATACAGCCAGAAAAGAGGATCCTCAATGTTATAACCACAAAGAAATGATAAATGTTTAGGTGACAGATATCTATTCTGGTTAGATCATTATATAATTTATGCATGTATTGAAACAGCAAACTGTTCAATGAAAAAACATAAATTTAAAACAAAATTTAAAAAAATGTTCCAATGAAAAATAAACTACTGAAGTTTGGAAAGTTTTTTATTTAGCAAGCATTAATTGAACACCCAGATGCTGGGGGTTCAGTGGTGAATAAGCCTGATTCAGTGTCTCTTTCATGAAGCTTTCCTTCTAGCAGAGGGAAAAGCCATTAAGTAAATTTAAATAACTAATTGTTCAATTACACTTATGGTGAGTGAAATGAACTAAAAGTTCAGGAAGTTCAGGGATACTTGGCATGTTCAAGGGGTTCAGGAATGGCACATAAATGTTAGCTGGGGGAAGATGATGTGGAGTAGAAATAGCACGTGCAAAGGCCCTGTGACAGCGAGGAGTGTGGTCCTCCTGGGCATGTGAGAACGTCCTGCATCTCCTCCATACCAAGCGGGAGCCCTAGGAATCTCAAGAGCTGCCCAGCCCTCCCCGGCAACAACACCATCATTTCTACCTCCTGCACCAGGGTGGCGCAGGTGCATCCTGAGTATGTTGCTGGTCTATGTCCTGGGCAGGGCAGCTCAAGAGCTGACTCTTCTTAGATCGTCAGGTGTAAGGGTTTGTGGGGCAGAAAACAGGGTGTGCACCGAATCTCTTCTTTTCCCAACAACTCTTTATGCTGCTTTTGCCTGATAAAAAGCAAAAGTTCAGATCGAGCCAGGATCTGAACCCAGCTCAGCTTGACCCTGCAGCAGGGCTCAGAGGTAGGGCCCGAGTCCTCATTGCAGTCTCGAGTGTCAGGTGGTCAGAGCCCTACTGAGGGACCAGAGGGCACAGGCTGGAGGGCAGGGACCCAGCTGTGTTGTTTTTTCCTTGCCCGTGTTGTTTCTGGCCATCTCCGGACACCAGGACACCACCCCTCTGTTCCGTATCCATCCTAAACACCTCGCCCTGCAGCTCTGGCCCCCAGCGAGAGGTCCTGCCCAGCCCAGCCTCAGAATCTCTGAACGGCCATCTCTATTCCAGACGTGCCTCCTAGAGCCTTGTCATGAAATAAGGTGAGGGGCTGCAGTTAGGGGTCTGTGGGTGCGACAGTTTCTGTCTGTCCACATCTCTATAAAAATCTGCTCCGTCTCACTCTGGGTGACAGAAATCAAGCATCCAGAATCTTTGTTTTACTAGCTGGTATGGGTTGTTCATGGGGGATAAGAATAGAACATGCCTTAAAATGCTCCAAATTATTTATTAGCCTGCCACAAATTAACGCTTCACAAATCCATGCCACGGGTTTTCAGACCACACATGGTGTTAAGAGGAGATGATGGTTTGACCCAGGAGAGGAATCGATGCACAACGTCTCCCTGGGGAGACTGGTGATATAAAATAAAAGGAAAAATAAATGATTCCTAAAATGCTCCCTTGGTTTTCAGTCCGCAGAACCTTCCCCAACGTGTCAGGCAGGTGAAGCTGAACGCACCCCTTAGCTAAGACTGTGGAAGGGGGTGTGAGGGACCCGCAGGGTGCCCGTGCTCCTGAGGGATGAACACAGCAATCAAAACCAACAGGCTGCTTTGCTGATCTGCTCTGTGCAACCAATTGTCCCCATATACAGGATAACATTTTTTTGTGAAGGTTAAAGGAGTTAATATAATTTATAACGCTCTAAGAACAGATCCTGGCACGTAGTGAGCACTATGTAACCTTTAGCTCTTATCATTCATAAAATATGTGAAAGTATTAGCAGGCTGCAGGCTAACATGTGGTGCAGCTCCCTTGCTGGCAGCTTTATTCAATGAGGTGGGGAATCCAAAGGGTTGGGAAAGCAGCTCTTCCCCACGGAGCTCAGAACAAGGTATTTTCTTTTTTCTTGTTTCAGAATCTGGACCTCAGGTATAAAACGCAGGGTTTTTGACGGTCTTCTCAAGGCAGAAACTATTTCAAATGTATCTTTGATCCCTCCTTCAAAAAGTGCATGGGAAGATTTGTATTATCTTTTGATTCTATTTTTCCATGCACTTTTTGAAGTACCCTCGTATTTACCAAGTATTTGGAACAAAACAGGGGAAAGAAGGAAGGGAGGGAAGGAAGAAGGGGAGGAGTGGGGGAGAGGACGCAAGTATATTCAGTAACCAGCTCTCTTTAGATCAGCTGTTGAATATTCATTAGATGCAGCGATTTGGGTTCCTGCTCATCAGAGACGGATTCAAAACAGAACAAATGACACGTTATTTTGCAAACAATAGATTCTCCACCGATGGGATCCAAGTGCGGTGAATACACATGAACCTGAACAAAACACAGGGCAGAGCGCTGGCATTGCTCAGGAGGTGACCACACGGCCAAACAGAAGCTCTGTCCCCGGCCTCCTCTCCACTTGGCCTTGGAAGTCCACTCCTAAATCCTTCTTTATTAGTCCCACGGCCTGACCCGAGGCTAGAGAGAATTCCCTTCATTTTCGCTGGCTCACCATTCTTCATGGAAACTTGCAGTGACTTGATCAACTGTCATCTGTATAGGTTTTCTGCATCTACTTTGATAATGGCCACGCTTTTTAAAAAAGTGCAAACAACACAGCGGAGGAGCAGGCCCAGAGTGTGGCCCAGGGCCAGGGACACACAGTCAGAAAGCTGTCTTCTATTTCCAGTTCTCTTACTGGCCGTTAAAATGAGCCAGAGTGTCTGCAAAGTTTCATCTAGGACACGCATGTGCATGGATGTGGGACAACCGGTCAAATGAGATGGGATGTATAAAAATATCCCCAAACCTGTAACCTGCACATGCACACACATGCACATGCAGGCACATATGCAACTACTCCTGTTGACTTTACTATTTGTACAGCAATTCCAATGTGTAGTTAAAAACGAACTCCACTGGGCTGGCCCGGTGGCGCACTGCTACAGTGCACCGCTTGGGAAGTGTGGCGGCGCTCCCACCCGAGGGTTCGGATCCCACATACAGACCGGCCACTCACTGGCTGAGCGAGGTGTGGGCGCAACACTCGTATAACTTCGTAT
>NW_007728289.1:127386-164296 GCF_000696425.1 Galeopterus variegatus | reverse complement strand
AGGTTTTAAGAATTTGGTAAATGCCCAGTTAGCAATTAGCTGGACATTTAGAGTCTATGCACATTCAGAAGGCAGTATGTACTGTGTACTGGAGAAAACTCTTTAGAAGGCAATTGAATAGTGTTTGTTAAATTTTAATATATCTTTTATGACCTGGGATTCCACTTGTAGGATTTTATCCTGGAGACCTACTTATGCATGTTCAACATTGTTTATGATAGCAAAACTTGAAACAAAACAAAAATGTTAAATAAGTCGCTGTATACCCATATGCTTGAATACTCTGCAGCTGTAATGAGTTAGAGCACCAAGATACTTTACTTTTTCATGAAATGGTAGTTAGCAATGTGTATAGTATATTTCAGTTTGTCTGTTTTTGTATCTTTTTTTTTTACCTTTTTGTCTTTTTTCGTGACCGGTAACGGGATCGCAACCCTCGGTGTTGCGCCCGTACCGCGACCGGCAACGGGATCGCAACCTTCGGTGTCGCGCCCGCACCGCGCTCAACCAGTGAGCAGACGGTCTCTATATGGGATCTGAACCCTTGGCGGGAGCGCCGCCACACTCCCAAGCGCCGCACTCTACTGAGTGCGCCACCAGGCCGGCCCAAGAGGTTGGTTTTAAATGAGCATCAGTGCTATTCTATTTGTCTGAAAACTACAAACAACTGATCCCTAAAATCGGTGTGTAATATGGCATGAGTTTTGAAGGCACTGACTCTGGGTTCAGGTGTCACTCAATAGCTCTCTGCCTTTGGTGGGCAGGATACCCAGTTTCTCCAAAGCTTGATTTGATTTATTTATCTATGAAGAGGAGGGTGGGGGGGATCTCCCTTGCAAGCTTTACGTGAATTCAGCGGGTTAATATACATAAAGTGCTGCCTTTGCAGGAGGTCTGTGTTAAGGTGTGGTAGTTTTATGACACGTTCACAAATTCTATGGCAGTCACGTCTGGTGCTAGGACCTGGGACTGGGGTTGGCCTGAAAAGGTCTCTGGTGGGTGTGCAGTTGTGTGGGTGGGGTATTAAGTCCTGTTGGTGTGTCACCGATTACCACAAACTTAACAGAAAACCCCGTCCATGTATTATATTAGCTCACAGTTCTGTAGGTTAAAAGTTCAGGTACCGTGTGGCTGGGTTTTCTGCTCAGAAGCGCTGAGTTCTCATCTGGGGTCTCTGGGAAAAAATCCACTTTCAAGCTCACCCTTGTTCTTTGATGAATTCAGGGCAGTGCGGTTGTGGGGCTGAGGTCCCCGTCTCTGTGCTGTCATCTGACTCTCAGCTCTAGAGCCCTCTTGCATCCGGGCCACATGGCTCTCTCCTTTTCAGCCAGAAAAGATGCATTGAATCCTCAGACTTTGATTCTCTGAATTTCTCTGCGAGGACCCGGCAGAGAAAACCCCCAGCTCCTCGGCCGGCCCGGTGGCGCACTGCTACAGTGCGCTGCTTGGGAAGTGTGGCGGCGCTCCCGCCGAGGGTTTGGATCCCACATACAGACCGGTTCCCGCTCACTGGCTGAGCGAAGTGCGGGAGCAACACCGAGGGTTGAGATCCTGTTGCCGGTCCCGGTCCGGTACAGGCGCAACACTGAGGGTTGCGATCCGTTGCTGGACACGAAAAAAGACAAAAAGGAAAAAAAAAAAAAAAAAAGAAAACCCCCAGCTCCAAAGGGCTCATGGGATCAGGTCAAGCCCACCTGGATGATTTCCCTATCTTAGGGTCAACTTAAGGCAATATAACTGTGAATAGTCTGGGAGACTGTGCCTGGCACGTACAGGTTGGGGGGCAGGGAATTTAGGGGGTCATTTTAGAATTGTTCCCAAAACAGGTAGGAATGCTGCTTCTCCCAAGAGCTTCCTTGGGGCTGGCTCCTCAGAGCAATTCTCTTGGCCAGTCCTCTCTCCCCTAGTCTAGATCTGTAACTTCAGGTGACCTTTGTAAAGAGAGGTTGATGGCACAGCATCTTTGTGCCCGATGGGGCACCACCAGGCTGTGATGGGGGACTTCCCCATGGGTCTTGGCTGTCCCAGTACTTAGTAGTTTGCACCAACTAACCCACAGTTGTTCTTATGAGAAGGGAACTCCTAGCAGGCAAGTGAGTTGTTCAACCCGTTTGGCTGAGCAAAGTCTACGCCTGTACTGTAGGGACGTCACCTGAGGGAGATTATTTGCTGTTACCTCAAGGTCACACCTACTATTTAAGGCTGGGAGAGCACGTGGGACCCTCAGCCACTGTATTGCTTTCCTTCTTCCCTGCCAGTCCGGTGCTGTCTATGCAGCTGATTCATTTACTCACTCAAGAAAACATTTACTGAGCACCTGTTACACACAAGTGCCAGTAAATGCACAATTGTCTCTCAGCTGGGTTATTACAGCAGCTTCCGAACTGGTCCTGTGCTCCGCCGTTGCCTTTCTACAGTCTATGTTCTACACAGATACTTGAGGATCCTTTTAAAATAATTTATATAATGCCACTTCTCTGTTCAAAACCCTCCAATGGCTTTCCAGCTGTTATAGTAAGTGCTAGAGTCCTCACCATGGCCTCACCTCCCGTCTCTCTTGCACTCTGCTCCAGCCACACTGGCTTGCTGCTGTCCCTCCTTAGGCCACGCATTCCTGCCGCAGGACCTTTGCACATGCTGATACCTCTTGCTAGACTGCCACCCCCCAGACACCTGCAAGGCTTACTGCCTTCAGAGCTCTGCTCAGACAGTGCCTTCTGAGTGACGTCTTCCCTGATCACCCTCTATGAAATGACATGCACACCTTCCCTGTCATCCCCATCCTTTCACTTTTCCTTGGTGGTCTCACCACCATGTGGCATTCTGTGTATCTGCTTGTCTACGTAGAGTCTCCCACTAGAATACTCACATAAGCTACACCAGGCAGAGACTGCTCTCTTGACTGGTGGATGGACTGTGTGCTCCGAGCTCCAAGCTGGGCATAAAGCCACAGGTAAGGCAAGGTTCTCAGAGCTTTGCTCTCTGAGGCACTGGCAGCCGGGTCAGGAGGACAGGTGCATGCCAGCGGATCCTCGCACTGTCATGATTGTGGAGCCACAGGGGAAGGCGAGGAGCTTGGGGCTGGCAGAGTCAGAACAGCCTGACCAAGCAGAGCAGTGAGGGTCACTGTCTTGGGGAAGTCAGTAAAAACCCGGGATTCCATGCTGCAGACCTAGCTCAGGTCACGTGCTTTCTCAGAGGCTGTCCCTGGGGCCAGAAAGATGGAAAGATCTCACAGGCCAGGCTCAGTCATGTGTGCCCTCTGCATTGGGGGATGTGGAGGGGATCCACTGCTTTCAATCACAGGGACTGAATGTGGGGGAAGGGTGTTCTGAAAGGAGAATTTAGGTGCTATTTCCAGATGGGGACATCTATGCTGGGCTGGCCAAAGAAACATGTGTCTCTCTTCCCACTTTAGTATTTTCATGTATCCAGCAACTTTATTCTTTGTTCTGTTTTCAGTTTTCCTGTTCTCAGAAACTATCCCAAAGCACGTGTCAGAATCCTGTACATAGACACCAGGCCAGGGAGATACCTGTGGACGCCAGGAGCAGCTGTGGGTGGGGGCTTTCAGGTGTGCTGTGTAGGAAGGGTGGGGAGGGTGCAGACACAACCCTGTGCTGCTCTCCTGTAAGAGTTCCTGGTACCCCAGGATAGAGCCCTGTTCTGCACGGTATTGGGGACCCACAGTACCAACAGCTTGGACTTGAGGTGCAGACTGTGTTAAATAGGCCTCCCACTACCACCACTGACGTGGCAGACGACCCGCTGATAGTCAACTATCAGCCCTTGACCTGTGTGTAAGAAGGAAACGGCTGGTTTACCCTGATAAAACCTTTTGCTTTCCTACTCAAATGCTCCTCTGTCCTTTTACTGTAGGGTGACCATCCATCCTGCTTTGCCCGAGATTGATGGGAGTCCTAAGACTCGGACCTTGCAGTTGTAAAACTAAGACAGTGTTGGGCACAGGAGAGATATAAAAAAACAAGTTGTGTTTTCTGGACGTTGGGGGATTTTATAATCACAGAGACTGCAGACGTGTACTTGCAAACTGCTTTAATAAAGAACTGTTCTGCATCCTATCAAAAGCCATGCTGCAGGAAGAAAGAACTGGAATCACCTGTTCCGTAGGTAATTCTACCTTGTGTCTTAGCTCAGGCTACTATAACAGAATACCATACATAGATTGTGTGGCTTAAATAACATTTATTTCTCACAATTCTGGAGGCTGGAAGTCCAAGATCAGGGCACCAACATAGTTGGGATCTTGATAAAGTCCCTGTTCCTGGTTTGCAGACAGCAGTCTGATCCTCGTATCCTTGCATGGCAGACAGCAGAGAGAGAAAAAGCAAGCACTCTTCTATTAATTCCACTAATGAGGGCTTCACTCTCTTTATCTAATTATCTCCCTAAGGCCCTATCTCCTATTATCAACACATTGGGGGTTGGGAATTCAATATACCAAAGTTGAGGAGAGACAAACATTCAGTTCACAGAACCTAAATTAGATAATAAGCAAAAGTTAGATTCAGCATGGTACTTTAATATCCTATTTATTTTAAAATGTGTTCCTAATTAAGTCATCCTCTCTTTTGTTCTTAATCTCTAATAGATATAAAGTAGTTAATCTGTGTTGTTAATGATGTATAACAAAACATAGAGGAAACCATACAAATCAAAAGTATTCAATGAATTATCATAAAGTGAAGATGCCCACATAACCACCACCCAAAGAAATGATTTTTAATGGATAAAGACCATCTAACTATGGAAGAATTTTCTTTCTGCTCTCTGAGACATCTCTACATCTGGATTCTACACGAGGGTACTTCAACAAGTTTGTGGAAAAATAGAATTGAGAGGTAATAGGAATCTTTCCATGAAGTTTTTGAAGTTCCCTCGTACATTATTGAGCTACCTAAACTGATGCTGGAATTCCAGATACAGCATCAAAAGAAAACAACCTTACGTATGGTGAGCCTTGCAAATCCAAGCTGCTTTTTTCAATGATGGGAAATGCAACATAATTAACATTTAAAAATAATGTTTTTGATACAAGAGATACATGACTGTACACTTTTTTTTTTAGAAGCTCTTCCTATGCTACATCAGCTGTTCATTGACTACAGTTTGCATGAGGTGCAGGGTAAACCGAGGTCGAAGATCCTTACACTACCAGGTGGGATAATATATAACATACCGTTATAATGATTTAGTGCTACAAAGGTTGCAGAAATGATGGTGGCAGCTATATTGTACAAATATGATTTTTTTTAAAGATGATTTCTTTTTAAACAGCAAGGAACTGAGGCCACTGGGCTAGCATATATCCCAGGCTAAGGAGAGCCCAGGAGGCTGGTGTGTGCACACAAATCAATTATGCTGAGTGCTCAATGAAATTGCTTTCTCAGCCAGGATAGAGAATGATCCATCTCAAGTAAAAATGTGTGACTAAAAGCCTGTACAGGTAAATCTGGCCCAAGGCCATTGCCATTTCATTTCGCTGGCTGGAGCACTTGAAGTGGTTCAGTGAGGCGGGAAATGACTTAATTCTCTTTGCACAGGGAGATCCTCCAGGTGGGTCTTGCGTTGGTTTATGCTTTGGCGTGGAGGTAAGGGGGGGAAACTGGGCTTCATATGTGTGCCTAGAACAGTGGTTCTCAACCTTGGTGGCCTTTAGGAACTTCCCAAGACCAGTCACTCCTGCTAAACAAAGTTTATGGGAGGCCATTGCTTTGGACCAGCCTCCTGCACTAGGCCCCAGCAGCCCAGACCAAACCAGAATGAAATCCCTCCTGCTAAGTGCCCCGTAATTAAACTGAACTTTGAAATGGGCCAGTTTTCTTGAAAAACAGGAGATTCCAGCCAACCTGAGCCAGCACAGTCAGGGAGTCCCCCACAGAAGGAAGGTAATGAGCCAATGCTCTTTGTGTTTCTGCTTTCTTAAACCCTTGCTATTTTACAGAATAAGATGCCGCCCAATTCTGGATCGCAAGGAAAAGCCAATTCGATCTTTAAACTACAAGTGCAAGTTTGTCTTTCACACTCTGGATCTCCAGAGGGGGGCCCAGGCATCAGTCAGTTCAAAGCCCCCCAGGTAATTCTCTGCAGCTGTGGTTGGGAACACTGGGAACTAGTCCGAATCGTCAGCCCGGCCTCCTCCTTGCAGGAATACTGGCGTCCAGGACGCAAACCTTCTCCAGAAGGGCTGTCCCTGCAGCCTGGAGCCCAGGGGAACAGAACTCCAGGGCTGGCGCACACCTGGAGCAGCAGCAGCTTAGGAACTGACGTTCTTAAGCACTTCACATGACAAACACCCACGTACGGCCGGCACCCAAGAAGAAGCACGAAGATCTCCAGGTGAGCGGGCCACCCTCTCCCAACCCCTTTAGGGACAACTGCAGCAGCCGCCGGCAGCCCGAGGGCTCGGGGCGCATGCGCGGGCCGAGGACGGAGGCGCTAAGGTGGCCGTAAGAGCGGAGGCGCATGCGCAGCCACAGGAGCGGGGCTCCAGGCCGGCGGGGGTGGGGCCTGAGGCGCGCCGGGGGCGGAGCTCGAATCGCGACCCCGGCTCGGCCCAGACCCGAGTCGGACCGCGACCCCCGCCCGCATGGCCCGGCACGTGTTCCTGACGGGGCCCCCAGGTAACCGGCCCGGGTCCCCCGGTCTCCGCTCTGGCCTGCGAAGTTCCGGGTCTCCTCGGCAGGCCCGGGGTCTGCAGCCCACGTGCTCCTGCCCGGGAAGGAGGTTTTGCAGACGCGGAGGGCGCGGGCGGGGGGAGAGGCGCCGTCTGACTGCGGTCGACGACAGTCGCTCTGGCCCGTCGTGGGGAAGGACGCCGTGTTGTAGCCTCTTCCCGCATCCGGGTTCGCTGGCTCCGGAACGCCCCCCGTGGCCCCCCGTCCCTGCCCGTTCCCCCCACGCCCGCCTCCGCCCTGTGGCCGAGCCCCGCTCATCTGCGCAGGCGTGGTCGAGGCGGAGGTGGGGCCGCGGGAGGAGCTCGGGCCTGCGCCGCCCGATGGTCTGGCCTCGCTCATTTGCGCAGGCGCGGCCGGGGGCGGGGCTGCGGGAGGAGCTCGGACCTGCGCCGCCGGGTGGTCTGGCCTCGCTCATCTGCGCAAGCGCGGCCGGGCGCGGAGGCGGGGCTGCAGGAGGAGCTTGGTTCCCCGCTGCCCTGCCTGGGGCAGGGGCAGGTGCAGGGACCCGGCCCAGCGGGCCGGCGGGCAAAGGGACTTCATTTCCGCGCGAGGCAGGGTGACACATTGGAGGCGGTAACCCTGGGCCGGGGTTCTCCCTCACTGTGTGGCAGCGATTATGTTTAGCTTAAGGAGCAAAGGCTGCCTGGATATCGCAGGGTTTGATATTTGGTTTTACCAGGCATCTGGGGGGCGGAGGAGGAGGAGGGTGACCTGATATCCAAAGGCACTCCCAGGTGTGGCGGAAAACGTCTTCCGGGAAGTTGGCCTGTTAGTCCTTTATTTGAAGATGGGAAGGCAGTTGCTACTCAGGAGGCGGCCCCAGGACCTTTGTGTGTTCCACCATGGCTCTTTGCACGCCTTTCTCTATCAAAGTTTTAGGTACACACAGTGGGAGGACAGCTCCACAGAGAGTCCTCTCAGACCTGTCCTCAAACCTCTCCCCTCGGTTTCTTCCTCCCGTGCATTAGCAGTTATAATGTAGTTTTCTTTACTGCAGTAGTCAGTGTTCATAGAATTATGACTGTGTAGAAGCTAATCACAGCAGAGCCATGTGGTGATCTGTAGGTCATCTCTCTTTTATGCACAGTTCCCCTCCCCCCACCCTTTTGGAGGAATTGTCTGATGCTTTCATTTGCTTAGGTTCTTTCTGTCACCATCTCTATCCCAGACTCTGCCTGTCCGGATCTTCCGAACGCATTCAGACCAGCACGGAATGTATCTTCTCAGAGGGGTCACTCCTTGCATAGGCTGTCAGTGCCCCTGGCACTTAGCATTTTTCTTGACTCCCAGCTCCCTGCACCTGTGACTATTCTTGGGCTTTCTCTGGTCACTGGAGGCCACTGGATTTGCACACGGGGCAGGTCGGAAGAGGCAGGGAATCCTTGAACCCCGGAATTGGCTTTTAACCCATGATTGGTGAAAGTTAGTGGATAAACCCCCCTTGCCTCACCCCTCCCTAGGATGACTCTGACTACGTGCCCTGAACCGTCTCCTAGGATTCCCCAGTGGGGTTAGGCTGCAGCTGACCAGTGCTCAGCTGCTTGATAATGCCCCCGTGTTGGTGTCTTTCCCTTCCCTTTCTGACCCCCGTACTTCCTACCAGTGCATCGTGTTGTCACGTCTCCAGTTAATTCCTGCACTTGCATCTTTATCTGAGGGCCTGCCTAGGGAGAACCAAAATACTCAAGCTTTTGGACCTGCTGTTGCCTGTGCGTGTAAGTGACTGTCATCTTGGGGTCTCCTTCAGCACAGGTCACCTCTTAGCCAGTGTAGACAGAGCTGGGGTAGCAGCTTAGCTAATGAAGAAAAAATTAAAGAAGATTTTTGGAGCTGAAGCAGAGGGGGACCTGACACAAATGCGTCCTGTTTATTGCTTTACCGTGTTCTACGTAATGTACCAATCCATGCAGTATACCTTTTGTGAACAGGAATTATTACAGTTGGTCCATTTTCTCTTTTTCAAAATATAAATTGCATGTTTATCTCAGAATAAGAGTAATACCCACTCAGCACACACACACACAAAAAAAAAAAAAATGAAGAAAGTGGCAATCACATGGAATTCCAACATACAGGAATAAGCACGGTAAACCTTTGTTCTGTATTCTTAATATTTTCTTCTGTAGACACATACATACTTCACATTTTTAAAAAAACCATAATGAACAAATACTGTATATTTCTGCTGTTACTTAATCTGCTTTTTTCCATATATTATTTTCATATGCTGTGGTCTACTTTCCATGCTAATAAATGTAAGTAGTGGTATTTGTAAGGCTGCATGGTGCCCTTGTGTATTTACATGGTGCCATAAGTTAGCATTCCTTCACTTATCAACGTTTAAGGTGTTATCAGTGTTTTGCCATTATAGAGAATGCTGCAGTGGTCATCCTATTTCATGCATCTTTCTGTTGTTGTCAGGTTATTTACTGAGGGTGAATTCCTAGTCATAGAATTCCTGGGTGCCGTGGTGGGCACGTCGATATTGCCCGTCAGAAGAAGAGTACCAGCCTACACATCCACCGGCGCCACTTGCTTGCACTGGACAGACTCTTCAGTGACTTTCCTAAAGCAGTAGTTACTGAGGGCAGACCTGGGGTCAGAACTTCCTCACTTTGTTTGCTACGCTGTTCTCTTATCAGCCACATGCTCACTGGCTCACTCCGGCTGGAATCTGTATGGATTGCTGTTCAGGTTCCAGAAGGCCAGGTGCCATTATTTTAGTGTGAAATTTGAAGGAAAGAGACATTAAATAAGATTAATGGATCATATTTTATTTCAAGGAAGCTTAAAAGGCATCTTGGGAAACGCTGATGACCCTGTGTGGGTAGCCATAGAAATAATATGATTTGCAACTCTGTAGTATCTCAGAATAGCTCAGTTGCAGACCTGTTAGAAGTTTTGCCTGTCTTTCCATTTTTGGGTAATCGTGATGCTTCTGGCTTAAATCTGTATTGGAAACAACACTCACATATTTTAAAAAGTCATGGTGACAGATAAAAGTCCCCATCAAAGATGTATAGTTCATACTAGGTGTGCAACCTTGGGTAAGTTACCTAACCACTGTGTGCCTCAGTTTCTTTGTTTGAGGATGATAACTTCCTCAGAGCATGATTGTGAGGACTTATCCAATCAAGTGCTTATAGAACATGCTAGAACAGTGTCTGGCTCCATAATGTCAGTGATTAGTATTATTATATTAAGTAGCACCTGTTGGTTCTTGTAAACACAGAAGAGTTCACAGACTCTCCAACAGGCCAGGCTGGAGAAAAGGAAGGGTCTGAGGGGGGGAGCACGAGGGGCTGGAAGTGCATAGGATCTGATGTGGGAAGGGTTGGGGGTAAGCCAAGGGATGCACAGGGACACGGGAGAAGATGATCTGGGAAGGGGTTGCAGCCCGATAGGATCGCTCATGTGCACATGCGCAGGGATGACCTGAACCGTGTTCTCAGAGATACAGCAGCGTAAGTCCAGGGAACAGTAATGAGTTCGTTGTCTCTTAAAGGTTGAAGTCCTAGTTCAGAGTGCCCGGCCTCTGACCCAGGCATGGCCAGTGTTACCTTCTTGGTGGACAGGTGAGGAAGGCACACCTGGGCAAGAACATAAGCTTGCCTCCCGGGATGCAAATCGCTCAGCTGGCTCTGGGATTGTGTATGTGACAAAACTGACAATGTTTTAGAATTTAAAAATAAACTTCGGGATAGCATTCCCATTTTTATTATGCTTGTTTCTACTTGAAATTAAAAGTGATGTTAACACTCGGAGCAGTCAGAATTAGGGTGGAATTCATATTCATGACGTCCACTCGCAGCCCGTTGCTCTGCCCGCCTGGATGGCTGTCCTGGAGTCGGCAAGTGCTGTGTGCTCCAGCGAGGGAGCGTTTCCTGATGGGCTTTCTCTGTTTTCTTTTTAGGGGTCGGAAAAACAACACTGATCCAGAAAGCCAGCGAGGTGTTAAAGTCCTCTGGGGTGCCCGTGGATGGATTTTATACAGAAGAAGTCAGACAGGGAGGGAGAAGGATAGGATTCGATGTCGTCACGCTGTCTGGCACTCGAGGGCCTTTGTCCAGAGTTGGGTACTGATGTCTCATTGTCATAATCTTCTATTCTCTAAGCTGTCTTTCTGTCCGTGTTTTGGGAGCTTTTTTATTCTGGTTCAACAAGAGCTAAATTCATCAAAAGCAAAAACCCTATTGGGTCCTTGGCTGTCCTCTGCTTCCCTTCAGGCTGAGGGTTTCTCCTGGGCACAGGGTTGAGCCACGTGATCTCATCTATCTCAAAGAATTCTGGGCCTTTAGAGATGTCTCAGAGAAAGAAAACCAAGAATGAGACCATCATATCAAAAACAAGTACAAAAAGGTCTTATTTCACTTAAAAGTTACTCCCTGAGTCATAACCTCTTCTCACTTTGTGATTCTTGGCCCTCTGTCTAGTGCCACTTTTCAGAGAGTTGGTGCATGAGCTGCCTGGAGCTGCGGAGACAGCCCCACTGGCATAAGGCATGTGGCTGGTGGTGCAGACACTTAGTGGTGGCTCCTTCTCAGGAGGGAAAACTGATATGCTAAATGATATGCGGGAGGTCAGAGGCTCAGTGGAGCAGCTGAAACCAGAAATCAGTGCAGAAGTCTTTCAACAAAGGACACCGTGTCTTTTCATTCAGGTCGGAGCCACCACCCGGAAAACGTGAGTGCCGGGTCGGGCAGTACGTGGTGGACGTGCCCTCCTTTGAGCAGCTGGCACTTCCCGTCTTGAGGAACGTGAGTACCCAGTTTCCACTTTTTGAGCCTGTTTGCTTTTAGTGCATGCTGGTCCTGGGGACAGAGTGGCTTCTGCCCTTAAAGGGAGGCCAGTTTTACATTTTACAGTTTACAGGTCTTCAGGCGGTTGAGTCTCACTAAGGGTTTGCAACATAGTTTGCTGTCACTCGGAGCTGCAGGTAATTCCCTGTTGCATAAATTCAGCACATATGAATACTTATAGTGGGAAGGCTCCGAGGCCCAGCGACCAGCATCCCCAGAGGTGGGCCTTTGCTCTGTCTTCCCACGTAGATATCCTAACCTGTTTTCACAGCACAGCAAACACTGAGGAAGAGAAAATGTCATTATATGAACAAGTGGCCAGTAGTTGTGGAATGCCTGCCCGGTGCTCTAAGCACCCAACACGTGATATCACTATATTTAAAAAAAAACCAGTTTTATTTTATTGACATCTATGTCTCCTTCCTTTCCACTTTGGATGCCTCTTATATCAACTTCTTGCCTAATTGCCCTGGCTAGAACCTCCAGTACGATGTTGAATAGAAGTGGGGAGAGGGGACATCCTTGTCTTGCTCCTGATCTAATCTCAGGGAGAAAACATTCAGTATCTCACCACCGAGTGTGGGGTTAGCTGTGGGTTCTTTGTAAATGGACTTTATGAGGTTGAGGAAGTCCCCTTCTATTCCAAGTTTGTCGAGCATTTTACAATGAAGGAGTATTCGATTTTGTCAAATCCATTTTCTGCATCGATCAAGGTGATTGTGTGATTTTCCTCCTTTATTATACGAATATGGTGTATTAGGTTAATTGAGTTTTGGAAGTTAAACCAACTTTGCTTTCTTGGGACAAATCCCTCTTGGTCATGGTGTGTAACCCTTTTTATATGTTGCATTGTTCAGTTTGCTAGTGTTTTGCTGAGGGTTTCTGCATCTACACTCCTAAGGGACATGGGCCGTAGCTTTCCTTTCTTGGGACAAATCCCTCTTGGTCATGGTGTATAATCCCTTTTATATGTTGCATTGTTCAGTTTGCTAGTGTTTTGCTGAGGGTTTCTGCATCTACACTCCTAAGGGACATGGGCCGTAGCTTTCCTTTCTTGGGACAAATCCCTCTTGGTCATGGTGTGTAATCCCTTTTATATGGTGCATTATTCAGTTTGCTAGTGTTTTGCTGAGGGTTTCTGCATCTACACTCCTAAGGGACATGGGCCATAGCTTTCCTTTCTTGGGACAAATCCCTCTTGGTCATGGTGTGTAATCCCTTTTATATGTTGCATTATTCAGTTTGCTAGTGTTTTGCTGAGGGTTTCTGCATCTACATTCCTAAGGGACATGGGCCGTAGCTTTCCTTTCTTGGCATATCTTTGTCTAGTTTTGGCATCAGGGTAATACTGACCGAGTAGAATGAGTTAGGAAGTGTTCCCTCCTCTTCTAATTTTTGGAAGAGCTTTTGAGTGATTGATATTAATTTTTCTTTGAATTTTTGATAGAATCCACCAGTGAAGCTGTGTAGACCTGGGCTTTTCTTTGCGAGAAGCTTTTCAATTACTAATTACATATCTTTACTTGTTATCGGTCTGTTGATTTTTTTTTCTTGTTGGGTCACTTGTGGTGATTTGTGCCTTTCAGCCGTTCATCCATTTCATCCAGGTTGTCTGATTTGTTGGCATACAGCTGTCCACGGATTGCCCCGTAGTCCTTTTACCGTGTGAGGTCAGTAGTGTTGTCCCTTCTTTAATTCCTTATTTTAGTTACATAAGTCTTCTCTCTTTTTTTCTTGGTCAGTCCAGTGAAAGATTTGTCAATTTAGATGTTCTTTTCAAAGGACCGACTTTTGGTGGTGTTGATTGTGTATCGTGTTTTACGTTCATTTACCAAATACTGTCATGTCCTGGGTGTATGTACGGTCACGAACAAAACAGACTTGTGTTCTCCTCTCAGAACTCTCAGTCTGGTAGGAGATGCGGGCATTAAACCGGTAAGTTGACACTGGTGTGAATGCCGTGCAGGAGAGCAAGGCACTGTGGCAGACGGTGGACCAGGGCCAGGAAGGAGCTCTGAGCAGGTGACACTTAAGCTTAAGGGAAGTGAGAAAGCAGCACTGCTTCAGACGCTGAGTGAGTTCGGGGGTATTTCTGCAGAGTGGGGCAGGGACTGGGAGAATGTTCTAGGTGGCAGGGACACACACTAGGACCTCAGAGCCCTGGAGCAGGAGCAGGTGGAGGAGCAGGTGAGGTTGGGCAGGTGGGGGGGCCACGGGATGCAGGGCTTTGTGGACCATGTCCAGGACTGGGAGTTTCATCTGTTACTAGTTTTACAGATTAACAGTAAGTCTGTTGCAAAGACTTACCACTTGGATTTACTTCTGTGAAAATTGAATAGCACAGACCTGTCCCAAGAACCAATTATAAACCTTCCAGAGGGTTCCATTGTGCCATGAAAAGAGACCAAGGTCTTTCTAATGGCCTAGAACACCCTGCGCCCTCTGGCCTTCCTACCTTTGATCTCATCTCGGCATCCTCCAGCCACACCGGCTCACACACGATACCAGCACTTGCCCCGCTCGCGCCAGCTGGGGCCTGCACTTGCCATTTCTTCAGTAGGCACAGTCTTCCAGACCTTTGCCTCTGCTCCTTAATGTTCAGAGCTCAGCTGGGATGTGTGGTGGGGCTTTGGTCGTTGCCCAGAGGCTGCTGAAGATTGAGCCATAGCCTGCCGAGGAGGACAACCTCCAATGTCAGTGGCCAGCGGTGTCTTGCGGTCTGTTTGGGTCGGGGGCTGCTGCCTGCTTCCCCCGCCACCTGCCCCTCCCACTCCTCCTTTCCTAGTGCCTTCCTGTTGCAACTTCTCTGTGCTGGGGACTCTGGCTGCTGTACTGAGTGGGAGCAGAGAACATGGGACTTTTCTCCCTAGTTCTTTTCTCATCAAATACATCTCTCTCTATTTAAATGTTCCAAGGGCAAGTGAAATACTTCAAATGAAATTTTAGGTGAAGACTCCAGCTGTGGGCACCGGATCAATACAGAGAATTGATTTCTACTTAACCTGCTCTGAGCAGATGGGATCCGGGGAGCAGCGTGTGCAGGCTGGTGCTGGCTGTCCAGCTGCAAGATTGCATGCGAGGTCATGCGCTGACCAGACCAAGAGCTCGAATCTGTTCTTTTAATTTAATAATAAGGAAAAGCAGACTTCTTCCAGGTTTTTATGCTCTGATTACCAGATGCAGACATTATGTTCCAGGTGGAAAAGGTTGCTGGCAGGGGATTCTTTCCCATTTAAGGTCACGGATTTCTTTTCTGGAGCAGAAATTTTTTTCCCATCCCACATATTTTATTGAGATAAAGGAAAGGGAATTAGTGTTTTGCCTTTATACTTAAAAAAAAAAAAAAAGTTTGGGCCAGCCCGGTGGCGCACTGCTACAGTGCGCCGCTTGGGAGCATGGTGGCGCTCCCGCCGAGGGTTCGGATCCCACATACAGACCGGTTCCCGCTCACTGGCTGAGCAAGGTATGGGGGCAACACCGAGGGTTGCGATCCCGTTGCCGGTCGCGCTCGATCCCGTTGCCGGTCCCGGTCCGGTACGGGCGCGACACTGAGGGTTGCGATCCGTTGCCAGACACGAAAAAAGACAAAAAGAAAAACAAACAAACAAACAAACAAAAAAAGTTAAAGTAAGTAGGCAACAAAAACGGGAGTATAAAGGGATAGTTTTTAATATTGGCAGTCAAAATAACCAAGTAAAGTAAACCAGAAACTTTAGAGACCACATTTAGGCAGGTAAAACCTGTTATCCAGGGATACAGTGTGTTAGTTCACAATGCTCGTGACATATGAAAACATAAACTCTGACAGTAAGTTAACAAACATCTATTTTGTGTAAGAAATTTCACTATGGGGGGAAAAAGATAATTTAAGTTGTTTTTTAAAAAATACTATAAAAAACATAGAAAAATACTTATGAGATTGGGCCAGCAGGGCTGTGCCTGTTTGCACGTGGGGAAGTGAGAATGTGGCTGGATCTGAGAAGGCTGAAGAGGCTCAGGCACTATGTGGGTGCACCGTAGGTGGGAACGGGAGCGAGAGGACGGTCACAGGCTCCGTGGGGGACACAGAAGGAGAGCCTACGATCGGTGAAGATGCTAGACCCAGCAAGTGTTCAGAAAGCCCTCTGTAGAGCTGAGTCTTTTCATTCCGTGGGTGACACCTTTCCTTATTTGACAGCATTTATTGTTTTCCTGAGTATTAGAATTCTGTATACTCACGGTAGAAAATTTGTAAAAATTAAAAAGGAAAATACGAAAAACTCATAATCTTATCACTGAGTTAGCACCATTAGCATATTTTGTTTCTCTCTTTTCACTGTACCTAGTTTGTTTGTTCAGTCATCCCGAATTGGAGGAAATGCTCCGTGCAGTTTTGTAGGCTTGGTTGTTTTTCCCCTTACATGACCGAGTGACGTGGGAATGGTCTCACAACATGACAGTCTTCAAAACTGAGACATTTGAGTGATTGCACACTGTTTTGTGGTGTGGGTTCTTATCTTTGACTTAACTGTTATTCCCTCAGTGTTGGAGAGTTAGGATATTGATCACTATTGTCAGTGACCTCGCAGCAAACGCCCTTTGAGCATGAGTCTTTTTCTCTAGCTGTGATGGTCTCTGGGTGAAGGCCTGTGAGTGTCCAGGGCTCTGCTGGCATGGTGGAGGTGGCCCATGACCATGTGTCACCTCGTGCCCCACTGCCAGCATGGGAATGAATGTGTTGCTCTTGTTGGGCTTTTGCCAGCGCTGAGCTCTGACTGGTTTTTAATACAAAAACACACTCTTTCCTTTGATTTGCATTTTTTTTTTCCTTTTTGTCTTTTTTCGTGACCGGCAACGGATCACAACCCTCAGTGTCGCGCCCGTACCGGACCGGGACCGGCCACGGGATCGCAACCCTCGGTGTTGCCCCCACCCCTTGCTCAGCCAGTGAGTGGCTGGTCTGTATGTGGGATCTGAACCCTCGGCGGGAGCGCCACCGCACTCCCAAGCGGCGCATTGTAGCAGTGCACCACCGGGCCGGCCCTTGATTTGCATTTTTAAGTCACTAATTAGGTTAAATGTTTTTCAGCTGTTGATTCGGTAAGTTTTTTTTTTTTAATCTAAATTGTCCATTCCTCTTCCCATTTCTTTTGGCTGAAAGACACCTTTTATAAGGTAAATACAAAAGGGCATTTGTATTTATTGATTCTGTTTTTCTCAGTTTGTCACTTTAGTTTGGTGATTTCTTTTTTTCGTGTTTTTAACAAAGAGAAAGCCTATATCCCTGTCCCAAATTAATAAAAAATTTTACCTATATATTTCTCGTGTGTGTGTGTGTGTGTGTGTGTGTGTGTATTTTAACACTTATGTTTCCAATCCATCTGGATTTATTTTGAATGTAATTTACCATGAATTTCTGAATTGATTTTCTTTCATATACTAAACCAGTTTATGAAAACTATTTGTTAAATAACCCGTTTTTAATTCATTTATTATGCTTCTTTAATTATATAAGGGGTCTTCAAAAAGTTCATGGAAAATGTGTATTATAAAAAAACTTTTTTTGCATGGATTGCAAACTTTTTTGCTCCTTGTTACCACATGTCTGAACAGGATCTAGTTGGAGGCACTAAGAAAGATAAGACATCAGTTTAAAAACAGCGCCTGTCAGAGCAACACGAATTCTGCTAAAGTTGAAGTAAGAGCAAACATCACATTTATGGTGAAGCTTGGGTGGAAGAATGGAGAAATCCCTGATGCTCTACAGAAAGTTTATGGGAACAGCGCCCCAAAGAAATCAGCAGTTTACAAGTGGATAACTCGTTTTAAGAAGGGACAAGAGGATGTTGAAGGGGAAACCTGCAGCGTCAGACCATCCACTTCAACTTGAGAGGAAAAACTTAATTTTGTTTGTGCCCTAACTGAAGAGGACCGATGATTAACAGCAGAAACTGTAGCCAACACCACAGGCATCTCACTGGTGCAGCTGACACAATTCTGAATGAAGAACTACAGTTGAGCAAACTTTCTGCTCAACGGGTGCCAGAGTGTTTGCACCCAGGCCAGCTGCAGACGAGAGCAGAGCTTTCCATGGAAATTTTAAACAAGTGGGATCAAGATCCCGAAGCATTTCTTCAAAGAATTGTGACAGGAGATGAAACACGGCTTTACCAAGGACAATCCTGACAACAGAGCACGATCAAAGCCACGGCTACTGAGAGGAGGAAGTGGTCCAGCCAGAGCAGGAGTGGATGGTCAGAGATGCTCGCGTGTGATCACGAGGTGGAAAGATAGAAACCACGGAGGAGCCACGCGTGTAACAGCGAAGGGAACTCTGCAGCAGCAGCCGTTCAGAAATGGATCCTGACTAGGGGGCTGGCCCGGTGGTGCACTGCTACAGTGCGCCGCTTGGGAAGCGCAGCGGCGCTCCCGCCGAGGGTTTGGATCCCACATACAGACCGGTTCCCACTCACTGGCTGAGTGAGGTGCGGGCGCAACACCGAGGGTTGCGATCCCGTAGCCGGTCCCGGTCCGGTATGGGTGCGACACTGAGGGTTGCGATCCGTTGCCGGACACGGAAAAAAAGACAAAAAAAAAAAAAAAAAGAAATGGATCCTGACTAGGGGGCTGGCCCGGTGGTGCACTGCTACAGTGCGCCGCTTGGGAAGGGCAGCGGCGCTCCCGCCGAGGGTTTGGATCCCACATACAGACCGGTTCCCACTCACTGGCTGAGGGAGGTGCGGGCGCAACACCGAGGGTTGCGATCCCGTAGCCGGTCCCGGTCCGGTATGGGTGCGACACTGAGGGTTGCGATCCGTTGCCGGACACGGAAAAAAAGACAAAAAAAAAAAAAAAAAGAAATGGATCCTGACTAGGACTTGTTTTTTCTGAATCATTTCTAAAGCCCACTTTCCATAGTAAGTGGCACTTCCAAATCAAGTGTTTAAAAAACAAAAACAAAAAAACAAAAAAACCAGTGAAACCAAAAGCTGTCTGGTGTAAATATAAAAATTAAAAATTAGTTTAAAAGTTGTTGGTAAAAACATTCCTGCCTCAAGTGAATAAAACAGGAAATTAAGTAAGATTTCCTTACAGGCTGGCTGTGTGTCTTACCTGGCAGCGCTTGTCAGGTGACCTTCCTGCAGTCACCATCCCGCCAGCCAGGACAAGGCTCTGTGGTTCTGTGGCACCAGCCTGGGCGAGGGGCCGAGCATCAGATGCCCCGCAGGCCCTGCCTGGGTGGGACACCCCCCCTGTTCCTGCAGCCCCCCCTGCAGGACCACGAGGAGCCGCATGCCCCTCCCGTGGGACTGGGTGGCATTTGCTTGAGCTGTTCCTGCTTCCCTCTTCCGCGACAGCTTTGTCCTGTTCCCAGGGCTCCCCTCTCCTCTCGCCCGCCAGGCACTGCTGGGAGGAAACTCACACGGGAGACGTTCGTGGTTTTCTTGAATCCGATCCTGAGATAGGTCATATCTGTGCGCTTTTCTTTTTTTGTGTGGATTCTCATTTTTGTTAACTTGACCGGGATGTAATTTCACTGATAGAGGAAGTTACAAGAATAAGAATCACGCAAGAACACATGTGTAGTCGTTATCCAGTCACCTGGTTTTCACATTTTAATTCCTCTGCTTTATTGTTTGCTTGCTTGTTTATTGTTTGTATGTGCGCATGTGTATAAATATATAAATGGTGGGGTGACCGCTTAGAATATGAGGATATGTCACAGTCATCAGAGTACTTTACTCCTAAATGTTCAGTGTTTTTCCTGAAAATAAGGATGTGCTCTCATATAATCAGTAGACTGTGGTTGTCACCCTCAGTAAGGTTTACACTGAGGAAATACTTGAATATCCCATCACTCTTCCGGTTTTGTCCACAGACTTAACAATGTTCTTGGTGACATTTCTTTTCCTCGAGTTCATCTCCAGTCTGGGGTCGAGTGTGACATTTAGTTTCGTACCTCCACGGCCTCCTTTAATCTGGAACATGTCCATGGTCATTCTTTGTCATTTAGGACACTGGCGTCCTTGAAGAATGCAGTTCTGTTTTAATGGGACGTTCCTCGTTGGGAGTTCTTTTTTTTTTCCCTTTTTTTTGTCTTTTTTCGTGTCCGGCAATGGATCGCAACCCTCAGTGTCACGCCTGTACCGGACCGGGACCGGCAACGGGATCGCAAACCTCGGTGTTGCGCCCGCACCTTGCTCAGCCAGTGAGTGGGAACCAGTCTGTATGTGGGATCCGAACCCTCGGCGGGAGCGCCACCGCACTCCCAAGCAGCGCACTGTAGCAGTGCGCCGCCGGGCCGGCCCCCTCGTTGGGAGTTCTGTCTATGTGTCCTCATGCCTGGCCTCAGTGGGGACGCTGTGTACGTGAAGATGCGCCCTTCCCCAGTATGTCATCTGGAGGCCAGTGGTGTCCAGTGATATTAATCTCGATGACCTGATCAAGGAACCGTCCAGTGTCTTCACTGTGTAGTTACTATTTTTCTTTTGAAACTGATGAGCAGTGAGTGGGAAACACTTTAAGATCGTGCTCCTGCTCCTGGTTGCATTTCCCCTAGCCAGTTCTAATTGTATCTCAGCTTTATTAGATCATCTTAAGATAAAAATAGTTTTCTCTTGAGCTTTAACTGCCAAGCAAGTTGAACTACTGTCCTTTGGAATACGTTCTGTAACAAGGCGAGCAGTAATTAACAAACGTAAAACTACTATACGTGAAAGAGCCGAACTAAAAAAGCCACGTGATTGATGTTTTTCCCCTAATCTAAGCTGTCCAGTCTGTGTCCAGTTGCCTCCGCTAGTTAGGAAAACAAGTCATCTCCATTTCACTGTAGCAAAAACAGTCTTTTCTCTCTCCTCTGGGCAATTTCTAATAAAGAGAAGGATACCAGGCATCAAAGATACCAAACTATTTTTTTCCAGACTTTTAAAGTTTAATCATGGTTTACAATCTTAAAAGTTTAACTAATGATTACAATTTTTATGAAGCAAGTGAATTTTTAAAAAATGTGGCTATTGTGTACTCTGTCAGGTGATGAGGAAGGGCAGGAACTAGGACACCTGGTCACGCTCTTCTGCCACGTGTGCAGAGGTGCACTCCTGGTGGAGGGTGGGGTCCCCTCATGTCCCTCGTGCCCACTGCCAAGGCAGACCATTCCCTCCACACACTCGATGAAATGACGGTGGTGCTGCCGATTGTTCTCAGACCTACAATATGTAGGGGTTTTTGAGGATTTGAAGCAGTAGGATGACTCAAATAAATGTGGGTTTTGTGCCTGTGCCTTGGTGGAGCCTTAGCAACGAGAATGCTGTTCTTTCTTGTTGAAGAGGGAAGCAGTTTCTTTGTGGTGAGGTGAATTTCTTAGATGTGGTCCTCCCCTGGTTCAGAATGCAGGTGCGCAGGTGCGTTGTACAGTCCTCTCTTCTTCAGAACGCAGGTGCGCAGGTGCGTTGTACAGTCCTCTCTTCTTCAGAACGCAGGTGCGCAGGTGCGTTGTACAGTCCTCTCTTCTTCAGAACGCAGGTGCGCAGGTGCGTTGTACAGTCCTCTCTTCTTCAGAACGCAGGTGCGCAGGTGCGTTGTACAGTCCTCTCTTCTTCAGAACGCAGGTGCGCAGGTGCGTTGTACAGTTCTCTCTTATTCAGAATCCAGCTGGGCAGGTGTGTTGTATTGTCCTCTCCTATCGGGATGCAAGTGTGCAGGTGCCTTGTACAGTCCTCTCTTATTCAGAATGCAGGTGTGCAGATGTGTTGCACTCTGGGCATGGGAGGGGCTCAGGGTTGGGTGATGTTAGGTCTGACTCTGGCTCCATCACTGCGTGCTCAGTGACTTGGGGGAGGTCACTTGAGCTGACCTCATTCCTTGTCGGTAAATAGGAATGCTGACACCTGTGAAGCTGTTTGGGGACGGGATGCAGTAAGGCTTGCAAAGTCTCTCTGCCCCGGCTCCGAGGAGGTGCTAGTCAGAGGGATGGTTCTGACCCTTTTCCTTGAGATCTGCATGAATTGATGGGTGGTGGTCCCTGGGGGACCTCCTATCGCAGTCTGAGTTGTGTTTTCCAGGGAGCAGGGCAATAGTGGAGTCCACGGCCCCGACATCCAGGCTGGTCCCAAGGCACTGAGGTCTCCAGGAGCAGTGGGTTGTCCTCTGCACTGGGCCAGCTGTCTGCAGCAGGTGCTGCTTCAGTCCTGGGGTGGTTCTTGCAGCTTCAAAAGCTCCGGGGTACTGTCAGGTGCTCTCGGTCAGGCGATCAAGTTGTGAACCCCGAGAGTCTATTTGGGGCATCCAGGAGCAGCCTCAGGGATAGTGTGCTCGAGCCCGGGTAGGGATTACCGGCACGTCCTTGGGAGCAGCTTCTGCCAGAGTGTGCCCACGTGGGGATGGGTGGCTGCAGAGTGTATTGGGCACTCCAGATATCACATCCTGGCCACTCCCTGGGACACACGCTCCACATGCCACCAGACTGCAAAGGGATTCTGGAACTCAAAGGCCTGTAGTCTGACTGGAGCCCTGCATTTTTACTTGGTAACTCAGAGGGGTGAGGAACTGGGCCGGTGAGTGGGGGCTGCTGTCACCATCGGCTTTTCCACCCCCCAGAACTCCTAGCTGTTTGGGGGGACACTGCGGTGGTGCCACCTGGCCTCCCACAGACGCCCAGGAGCTTGCCTCCCAGACGGGTCAGCTCAGAAGCCGGTCTGTGTGTCTGATGTGTAGACAAATTAACCTCAATAGCACCAGAAATATTTATTATGCAAATAATTCAAAACAGCAAACCACTTTAATTTGCTTGCTCTCAGTTCAGTATTTTGGTTAAATGAAATTATTTTATGTTACGTTTTATTTATATTAGAGACACACATTAAGATAAACAATGGACTCAAAAAAGTGTGCTGTTCTCAGTCTCTGCTATAAGTGGTATTTTCTGCTCTAAGTCTTTCTGGAAGGCACACTGGCTGCCCACAAGCAAAGCCACAAAATTACTTCTCTCATCCCTGGCTGGTCAATTTGAGGTCTGTCTTTCAAGGAAAATCTCTTTCGGAACAGAGGAACTAGAAACCTGCTTTTCTCATCTTGCTGACTGAAGATTTACAATGAGCTGAAATGTAAGTCTCCGAGATGTTGTGGTCAGGATGGCCGTGGCCAGTGACACAGGACCACAGTGCAGCTTCACACATGATGCCACCTGGCATGGATGCCCCGGGTGGCATGGACATAGGGATCATGCCCGCATGGCACAGTCTCATGTGCTCCTGCTGAGCAGTTGCAGGTGGGGCTGCTCGGGGAGCTGGTGCTTGCTCTCCCCAGGCTGGGACACGGAGGCAGGGCCAGTTGGTGACCGTCCTCACACCTGGGCCCCAGTGCCCTCACTTCTGTGTCTTCAGAACTTGGAGCAAGGTCAGCAGTACGAGTGATGGTTCACTGACCTATTTATAGTTTCCCTCTGAAGTTGCTCAAATTTACATCGAAATAAAACAATTTTGAAGATCACAGTGAGTACGAGTGATGGTTCACTGACCTATTTATAGTTTCCCTCTGAAGTTGCTCAAATTTACATAGAAATAAAACAATTTTGAAGATCACAGTGGTGGTTCTTTATTAAGCTGTTGAGCTTGTCTCTGTGCCGTAGGAAAGCAAGCTGGGTGTTCACGGGCTTCTCAGTGGCTCAGCGTCTGACGTCCGTCTCAGTGGAATGTGAATAACTTGCATTTTTCATTACAAATCACAGACTTCTTTTTGGGATTCCCACAGCCCTTGGATTTTTAAAGTCCCTAATTCTGGGCAGAATGAGGATTTTATTTAAGCCCAGGTTGTAAGGTGTGTATTTCCAGTTGGTAGAAGGTAATGCATGCATATGCGAATGTGTTTGTGCTGAAACTTAACGTGGGCGGGGTGAGCGGTCCCTGGGAGTGTGCTGAGAAGGTAGCGGGGGGTCCGGGGCCTGTGCTGCCCACCTGCACACGTGCACATATACACACACGCACGGCCACGCGCAGCCGACTGCCTGCGTCCACGTGCACTTACGTATGCGTGCACGCGCCTCCTTTCGTGCTGCTGTTACTTGTTCTGGTTTGGTGCTTTTAAAGCTGGCATTTTGGTGTGCCAAAATTGGGTTCCATTTAGCTTTCAGGCAGCAGCCTCTGGGAAGGTGACATCACGATTTTCATCACCTCTGGAGGTAGCAGAGGGCCCGACCCACCTTGGCAAGTGTGGGCCAGCCGGAGGAAGACAGAGCCCTGCCCGCAGGACAGACTGCCCCTCTCTCACCACAGACAGGTGGCCAAGAGCCGTTTACTTCTCCCATACCTGGCATTGGCTTTTGAAGAGGAACCTTGTAATAAGCAGTCCACAGGTGCGGAGGGCACACTGGCCCTGGCAACGTCCCACTTGTCAGCGCGGGTGGCAGTCAGCCCACAGGAAGGGCGGAGTTGAGGACCACTGCGTCCCTGCGCTGGGGGGGCGGGCATGTGACAGAAAAACCCACGGGACAGTAGAAATGAAGTGCGTCACGGAAGTCTGGAGAGTGTTTGGCCTCTCTTGGGCAGTGACAGTGGGCACCTTCTTGGTCTTTCTGCTAATAAAATGAGTGGAGAAGTATTTCCTCTGCACGCGACATCGAGTAGGAAAATAGAAAGAGTGCCACGCGCTTCAGAGTCTGAAAAACGTGCTCCACGACCCCACTCTGTCACACTCACACTGTCCTTCCCCAAACCCACCGCACGCGTCTTCCTGACCCCACGCAGCCAGCCCAGCTTTCTAGCACAGCTTTGACCCTCCCTGGCTTAGACTCTCAGCTGTGGGACGAGGTCCCCACCTCTCTGTGCACCATTCAAAGCCTTTAGGATCTGGTCCTCAGCCTGTCACTGGCAGCCACACGCACCCTGCCACCACTGGTGCTGGCGCACAGGTAGCTCTGGCATTTGGAATTTGAGCAAAGATCTAGCTTAATTCAGACATGCACTGTGGGCCTGCATTGCTGTCATAGGTAAGGAGTCTAGGAACTACAGAGAAAAGTGCTCTGTAAATCAGCTTTACATACAGTTTTTAAAATATTTATACAAAAATATGTAAAGTGTATTTGCCATTGAGTGTTCACTGAAGTGTTTGTTGTGTGTCCTGCTGCGACCCTCCCGTGGAAGGACCACAGGCATACCAGCCTTCTCTAGGGGGCTTTCTAGAGAGGACACGGGTATCTGCCATCTGTTGCTGTGTAACAAATTACCTCAAAATTTAGCAGCTTAAAATAACAAACATTTATCATTTCACACAGTTTCAAGGGTCCAGGATCCAGGTGCAGCTTGCTGGGTGGCCCTGGCCAGGGGGCTCTGGTGAGGTCACCGTCCAGCTGTTGGCCGGGGCTGTTACCTCCGAGGCTTGCCGGAGTGGCCCTTCTGAACTCCCTCAGGAGGCTGCTGGCTGGCTCGGTCCCTTGGGCCGTGGTGCGTCACCGCACACCTTGCCATTAGCCACCCGCATGGCCTCACAGCCTAGCAGCTCCCTTCCCCCAGAGCCAGTGACCCAAGAGCAGGGGTCCAGACAGCCCCAGCAGGTGTCTTTACCTGCCCTCAGGAGTGGCTGGCACCGCTTGTGCCACATTCTGGTGCTGCCACAGGCCGGCCCTGTGCTGTGTGGGAGGGGACTGGGCAGGGGTGCGGTCCTGGAGCTGGGGTCGCTGGACTCGGGCAGGCTGGCTGCATGCCTGTTCCCAGCTGCATTTTCCAGGAAGGAATGGACGTGAATTGGAGCAAAGTCTTAGATGGGTGCGGTCCTGGAGCTGGGGTCGCTGGACTCGGGCAGGCTGGCTGCATGCCTGTTCCCAGTTGCATTTTCCAGGAAGGAATGAACGTGAATTGGAGCAAAGTCTTAGATGGGGATCCGAGGTCTCCAGGGCACAACTGCTTGCTCTGTTTCTTTTAGCCCAAACTCCTTTCCTTTTCCTCTTTGCTGCTTTCCACCTGCCCCCCCCAGGGCGAGGGGGCCTGAAACGCACAGGCTGTGACTCACTCCTCCCGGCCGGCGGGAGCCTCATAGGACTCGAAATCACTAAACAGAGGCCGAGCTGCTGCTAATGGCCCCAGGCTCGCCGTCTCATTTCTTCTAAACCCGAGGTGTTTGGGGGCCACGTATCTCCTGGGTGCATATAAACATGAGGCTTGGTTGGTGCTGGGACCGTTCCTGAGGAGGAAAACCGAGGAAAGCTGGGTGGCCCAGGGAGTTGAAGTTCGTGGGTGCTGTGGTCCCCACAGACGGCTGCTAGGTCAGTCCCGGTTCTCGCCCCGCCTGCACGGTGAGGACAGTCTCCCAACTTCCAGGCGTGGTTGACTCGCCCTGGCATGATGCTGGCGGGACAGTGGCTGGGGGTGGGACCCCGGGCCCTGTGACTAACGTGACTTGGTGTCAGTGAACGTCTTCATCATCCGCAGGCAGATGCCAGCAGCGGCCCGGGGTGGAGAGTGTGTGTGGTCGATGAGATTGGGAAGATGGAGCTCTTCAGCCAGCCCTTCATCCACGCTGTTCGTCACACACTGTCCACGCCTGGGACTGTGGTCCTCGGCACGATCCCCGTCCCTAAAGGGAAGCTGCTGGCCCTCGTGGAGGAAATCAGAAGCAGAAGTGACGTGCAGTTGTTCCACGTGAGTACACCCCTCCCGTGTCTGTGAAAGGCAGCAGGCGACCGTGACAGCAGGCGGCTCTAAGGTTCACCACTGGCTTTGAGTCACCATCTTCCCTCCTACGCTGGGATGTAGATGAGTCTGATTTCCCAGAAACATGTAGAACTTAAATGGCACTTCTACTTGATGAAAAAGCACAGTGGCTTTAGGGGGAGACTGGCCGTCCCCCATTCTGGCTGCCACCTTCCCCACCTCCCCCTGGCCCAGGACCTCGTGCGTCAGAGTTGCTGGAGCAGCTGCTGGCTTGTCGTCAGCTTCTGTCTTCCCAGGTCGACAGGTCAGGGTGGGATCAGAGGCCGACAAGCTCGGTTTTGTTGTAGGGCTTCCCTCTTACGCTGTCCCACTCCTGCTGGTGGGGAGAGGCGGGGACAGCGGCTGCAGAGTCCCCGAGGCTGTGGGTAGCTCTGTCCAGCAGCCCCTCCTGCAGGGCAGAAACACGCCGTGTGCGTCATCCAGTACCAGAGCCCCTGCCACGTGCGGCCATTTAGGTTTGCATTAAATGTAAATGAAACAGGCCGTTTCTGAGCCCCACTGGCCATGTTTCAGGGGCTCGGTGGCCGCATGTGGCTGCTATATCAGCGCAGCTGTAGGGTGTGGCCACTCTGAGGATCACAGACTGGCCATAGGTGGCACCTGGAGCTGTGATGAACGCATCACTGGGCCCTGCCTCAGGGCAGCTCTGGGGATGTACCTGATGCCCTGTGTGGCTCTGAGGCCCTGCAGTGTGAGAGGTGCTGCTGGAGAGCCCTGGGAGACCGGGGTGGGGGTGTGTGGGGGGGGTGCTGACCCGGCAGCGTCTGGCTCCTGTGGCACTGCTGGCAGTCTGCCCAGATCCTGGCTGTTCTGACCCCACCGTCTTGTACCCTTGTACCCTTGTCAGTCAGGCGTTGTCTTGCCCCACTTACCCCTTTCCACTCCTCCCCTGGCTCCGGAGGCTCCCTGGCCCTGCAAGTGTCACGTGAACTAGGTAGACAGGGCCACCCTGTCAGTGGGATTAGAGGGTGCGCTCTAGCTGCAGAGTGCCCAGGAGCACCTTACATCACCAACCGGAATGTCTCATGGCCCACCGGCCCTAGTGGGACGTAGCCGGGGGTGTGGCTGTAAACAGCCATTAGGGTTAGACCAACCAGACTTGGAAACTCGTGCCTTCCTCCACGTGCTCATTCATTCGCTGACTTGGTAAGTACTGATTGAGCGTCCCCTGTGTGGTCGGCGTCACTCCACATCTTAGTGACACTGGTGAACAGGACTGACCAAGGCCTTGCCATAGTGGAGCCGACATCCTAGGGGAGCAGCCAGATCCCAACAACAGAAGCAGACGAGCAATCCAGGTACTGGCAGCAAAGAAGAGAAACCAGGGCGGTGCGGGCAGAGGGGGGCCGGAGCAGAGGGGGCGGTCAGGGAAGGTCTCTCTAAGGAGGGGACCTAGAGCCGGGAAAGGTCACGCCTTCGGTGACATCCTGGAAAAGTGTGTCGGGCCCTTGTCTTTAGAGTTCTGTGTAGGCTTCTCAGTCTCTTGCTTTACAGGGCCTCCGCGTTAGAGTTTCGGTTGTAATTTTAGCGTTTCAGTGGAAATGGAGGCAATAGATGGTGAAAGATCATAAGAGAAAGTTAATCTTCAGGTCAGACAGCTTCCAGGCTGGAAGGCTGGGAAATGGCCAGCGTTAAACTCCAGGGACTGGCTGTCTCTGCAGACTAATCTACAAGCATGAGGGAGGGATAGAGGGGCTGCCTGTTCCGTCCAGAATCAGCGTCGTATCTTAAGATGATACCACATTTCCTCCTCTAAGACTGGAAATTATTCTCCAGGCAAGGTTATCATTGCTCCTAATGATCTGTAAATAAAGTGATTAGCTTTGAGTTAATGATGTAAGAGAGAAGGGCTGACACTCCCTGCCATTCCTGTGCTGCTTTGGGGTCTGTGTTGTCCTTCTGTTCCTCGTTTATAAATTGAAGAATCTCATTTTCCTTATCTGCAAATTTAGGAGTTGGATTAGATACCGTCTTGGGTTCTGTCTATTTCTAACATGCAGTAAAGTGTCCAAATGCAGTTTTGAGAGTGTCCTTTGCATCCAGCACTTACAGTACAGGCACATGTGAGGCATGTTCCCTTCCCTGAAGAAAATAGACCATGGGACTGTCAAAATTTAGGGACAGAGAAGGGAGAGATCATATGAGCAGAGAGAGTGGGAAGAGGTGTCCAAGGAAAGTGGTTCTGGGGTGGTTTCTGGAAGGAGGACATGCGGGAAGAAGGGAGGAGATAAGCTTTGCAGGGGATGGGGCAGCCCCCCTTGCTACCAGGACAGCACGCGTAGTGTGGAGGTAGAATGAGCTCGTGACTGGGGGAGGTGCCACCCAAGGTCAGCAGTGTCTCCTGGACTTCACTGTTCTCCACAGTGCCAGGTGGACGGAACGTTACTGTTTTAGTCCGTTTTGTGTTGCTATAACAGAACACCTGAAACTGGGTGATTTATGAAGGAAAGAGGTTTATTTGGCTCACGATTCTGGGACAGCTGCATCTGGCACGGGCCTCAGACTGCTTTTCCTTGTGTCGGAAAGTGGCAGCAGCTGGCGGGTACGAGCAGATCACATGGCGAGAGGAAGCAAGAGAGAGAGAGAGGAGGTGCCAGGGTTCTTTAAACAATCAGCTCTCGGGGGAACTAATCGAGCGAGAACTCACTCATTACTCCCCCTTCCCCAGGGAGAGCATTAATCCATTCATGAGGGATCCGCCCCCGTGACTCAGTTTCCAGCACTGCCACATTGGAGATCAGATTTCCACATGAGTTTTGGAGGGGAGGACACATCCAAACTCCATCAGTTACTTTTCAGAAAAACTCCAAGAACACTTCCAGTTCTAGACAAGACAGGATAGACACACTTCTTATTTCTCCTAGTAATTACAGCCAGACACCTTGGACCTTATATAGAGCAAACAGAAGAAGACCTGAAAGGTGGAGAGAAAGGCAGACTGGCCAGGAACCCGCGTGAATGTTTACAGCAGCGTTCCTCATAATAGCCAGAATGCGGGAGCAACTCCGATATCCATGACCTGATGAGTGGACAGACAAACGTAGCACATGCATACAGTGGGAGATAACCTAGCAGTGAGGAGTGAAACACGCTACGCGCTACACATGGGTGAACTAATGTCGCATAATGCTACCTGAAAGAACCAGTCGGGGAAGACCGCATATGATTCCATTTAGATACAATGTCCACAAGAGGCAAATTTATAGACGGAAGTAGAGTCGCTGTTGCCAGAGGCAGGGGGAGGGGAGAAAAGAGAGGGACTGTGGGTGGGCAGCTGCTTTGTGGGCTGAGAATGTTCTAGTATTAGCGGTGATGCTCGCAAACTCTGGATATACTAAAAACCACTGAGTTCTACCCTTAGGAGAGTGGACTTTGTGGTCTATGAATTATATATCAATAAAGCTACTTTACACACACATACATGCGTCTGCAGGCAGGAGACCCAAGCAGAGAAGCCGTCTCACCTGTCCTCCTCCTCTAGGAAAACGTGGTGTTTCCACCTAGATAGTGACACACCTGGGCACTGGCGGCTCAAAAACCCCACTGGCAAAGTCACTATTGGCTTCAAACTTGTCTTCCAGAAAAAGTGAAGTTAGAAGATTTGGCTTCATGACTAATCCTATTTTTAGTTTCAATAAAATGAATAAAAACAAAACATGAAACGCAAAGAGACCAGCAGTAACTTTTGACACATGCTCATTCGTGGTACAAGCACCGTCCGTTTGTTCTGTAATCCTTTGCTTGTTAGAGATTTTCAGGGTCTTTCCCACACAGCGTCAAGGAGATGCATGAGCCCGTGGGTTGGTTTTGCTTCTTGAGCATAATTATACACTAAGAGGCGTTTCCCCTGCATGTTCCTTTATCCACATGGTCTCAGTTTGGGGTGTTGTGATGCCTAAGTTATTGGCTGTCCACTCCAAGGCCCTTCTGCGGTCCCTGGATGCACAGAGGACCTTGGATGCTTAATGTCAGAGCCTTGCTAACCTTTCTGTAACCACTCGACTGTATTCCCAAGACCCTCCTCCACCTGGAGTTGAATGACTGTGTTAGGTGCCAGGGTAAAGCCTTGCCAGGGCCACCAGGCAGAGCGGGGCTCAGGCGTCCCTGGCTCCCTTCTTTCTCTTAAGGCTCCGAGGACTCTGGTCCCTCCTGCGGTCTTCCTCATTTCCTGTTTCTGTCCCCAGCTCCCAGTCTCCTCTTCTCTGTTCAGGAGAGATTTTTGTCACCTCTCTCCCAGGGTGACAGAGACGCAAACGATTACTCAAAGCCCATTTTTCCAGAGCAGTGAGAGTCCTAGAAGGAGTTGATTCCAGGAGACGCCTTCTTTGAGGGAAGGAATTCCTGGGAAATAACCCCGAACTAAGTTTTCTCTCCGTTTTTATTGTCCAGGCAAGAAAGTTACAGAAAAGAACACAGGTGGTTAATCGGTCATAGTAAAAACATAAACTGGCTACATAACGGTTTTCAATAAAGCAGGTGCAACTTAAAAATAGTTCAAGCAATTTACCATCAAAGGAGTCATAAAACTAAACTGTGTGACATACAGAAGAACCAATGAGATAATCGTTATGGCAGCACCGAGTTTCCTAGGAAACTTAAAGAAACAGCTGGAGGTAAAATGTGGAACCAACCACTGATTGGCAGAGTAGCCTCGAAGCTTTTAGCTCACATATTTTCCCATCATTAGGTTTAGCTGCACCAAAGGCATCTGCCCTTAGAGCAGGCACTTTTGCTGTGTTACAATTTTCATATCCACACCAGAGACTTTTTAGTCCTGTGAAAGTTTTCGGGTTTTTCCCAAGCGTAGCATTTCTATGTGCAATTCTAAAAGGTTAGGCTATTCCTAAGCTACAAGGCTTTGGCCTTGCTAAAACTACAGGGCTGTGGCCCCACTATGCTACGGCCGAAACTAAAGGACTTTGGCCCCTCTAACAGCTGAGGACTCTGGTCCTACTAGTCTACAGCCTGATCTAAGGACTGTGGTCCTACTAATCATAAGGGCTGTGGCCCTACTAGGCTAAAGGTTAAGGCCCTGTGAAATACATGTGCTTAACTAATATTAGTATCCTCCACAGATTTTCTGCAACCAGAATTCTGGTGGTTGAATAAAAAGACCAGGGTTCCGCAGGGACCCCTGGGGCTGGCAGATGGTCTTGCTCGCTCTTGCACTGGAGGCTCTGTCTGGGGTGAGCTGGGAACCTGATGGCCAAGCTCTGCAGACCGTTCACGTGAGCGTCCTACTGCACCGGTTTCAGAAACAATCCTCGGAAATCAGAGAGGCACTAAATGTTCATATTGTGCTGTTTGCATTCGGTTCATCAGTTTTTCATGAGAAAGTGTTTCCAGAGTGTGTCTTTTCCAGTTTAAATTTTTCTTTTTAGATCTACTCCAGATTTGGAGAGTGTTGTCCGAGTGGGGGTGGCACGGGCTCTGCTGTAGCACCATGAGCCCCAGCAGCTCCTTAGGGGGCCAGTCTCAGCTGGGCAGGGGCTCAGCCTGGACACCCATCCAGGCAGGAAGGTGTGTGGTGGCAGCAGAAGGGGCAGCCCTGCCCCCACTCTGACCCAGCCCCCTGTGGGGCCCGGGTTTTGCTGTTCTCATTGGGACCGGACCATGTGGTAGTGGGAAAAAAGAAAAGAAAAAGCAGATTATCAGGAAGAACTTGAATAAACTGTTACCTTGTGATGCATTAATCACAGAAAACACACGGGGGTCAGGAGGCTTGGTCAGGTCCAAAATGTCACCCTCAGGTCTCTGGGCCTCAGCTTTGTCACATCTCCAGTGAGCGGCTGGCTGAGGTCCGGGGCCCCTGGCATGCTCAGATTCTCCACGTGCAGGAACGAGGAGATGCCTGGCCTTGGGGAGCAGCCCAGAGCCCTGGCGGCTCCTGCGGGCCACCGCTGCCCCCCTGGGCTCTTGCTTCTCCCAGGCACTTCCTCTGTTCCGGCTGCTGGTGCTCAGGGGCCGGTCCCCCCCCATCTCCTCCCCCGGTCCACCCTGCTGTGCCTCGCAGGGCTCAGTTCACAGCTCTCCCCGCAGCTGAAAGCCGTCAGCAAGAAAACCCCTTTCACTCTTGAGCTGTCACCTTGCAGAGCCTGATGGTGGGACTTGGTGACGCCTGCCCTGCTCCAGAGTGCTCCTAAAGATCCAGGCTTCCCCCTGGGTCACAAAACATGCCTCCCCCCTCCTGGCCTCCTGTGCTTTTCGGTTAGAAAATGAGCTACCTGGGGACCTTAGAAAAAGAAGGGGGCTCTGAGGCCTGTTCTCTCGCTTCCTCCCGCAGGTCACCAAGGAAAACAGAAACCACCTCCTGCCAGACATCGTGACGTGTGTGCAGAGCGGCAGGCAGTGACACTGTGTGTCTCCCCAGCAGGGAGCCCCGTCTGGGGGGAGGAGGGAGGGGATGGCTGCCCAGCTTTTATGTTTTCAGGTTTATGAAACCTCGTGGGTTGGGGCCAAGCAAAGCTTCCAGCTGTTTTCCATCAGCTTCTTAAAAGATCAGATTAGCCCTAATGCTGGACCCACCGCACAAGATTAACAACCCATCGTGGCTTGTTTATGCCTAAAATTTCTGTTTATTTTCTCATGAGGTCGTGCGCACGATTGGGTAAATTATGAAATGATTTCAGAAATGGTTTGCAGAGTATTAGATGGAATTCGCCCCCATTGAAGGTTAGAATATAAATGTGTTCAGGGGGCAGGGGAAGCGTTCACTACCCAATCAGTTTTGCATGTCATGAAAATTAAGTTCCTCTCCAGGTGCAGTTTCAGTCTCAGGAAACAAAGTGATGACAGTTATTTGATTTTTTGAAATTAGTATTTCAAAAGAAAACCATGTTAGGTGCTCTCCCTTCTAAGGTCTTACTGTGTATTTGTTTGCTCGTTGCTCAATAAACAGAGTGAATCTAATGCTCACAGACATGCGAGTGTTTGTGTGGGGAGCGTGACACTGCCGGGGGCTCAGCCTGGGCCTGTGCGCTCACCTCGGGGCCCTGCTTGGCTGAGGCAACGTGGGTGCATTTTTGAGCCTTTCTGGGCCTTGTTTCACTGGGGTGCCAGGAGCTTCTGCCCACCTGCTCTCTGACAGCCAGGAGCCAAGCGCGGAGTTTCCGTGGCTAGCTCGAGAACACAGTGCCCGTAGTGGCTGATGTGGGACTGGAACCCACGTCCCCGTGGCTCCGAAGCCACCGCCCTTTCCCTCAGTGCCTGCTGCGGCCTCGTTTAGTCTTTGTCATTTCTAGTGTAGCAGTTCCCCAGACCTCAGAGTTGACCTTTAGCTATGAAACTGTAGCTGCTGTGACTCCAGAGAACATCTAGTGTCTGCTGTGGCAAGGTCCTTTGTGAGTCTGGTATTACTTTGTCAAACAGAATGATCAGGAGCATGTATGAAAAGGTCAGATGCAATCCCTTCATCGTAAGCAATGAGATTTAATGAAGGAGAAGATGCATGGATTCACTAATAACCAGGACTCAAGGCCAGACGTGCATGGCCTGCGGAGACAGCGTCCTGCTGGGGTTTAAGGGAAGGAAAGCCTCCGGGGCAGGACGCCACATGCGGCCCGTCCACCCCCCCACCCCAGGCATGAGCCAGGACCAGAGCCCCAGAGCCTGGTGGGCATGGGGTGGGGGGGCAGGGGGTCTCTTCTGAGAGAATCCCTGAGTTTGAAATGCCTCCAGTTCAAACAGATTAAGATATCTAACGGATAGATGCGAGTCTTGACTTCAGGAGGACTTCACTTTGAAAAGCACACAATTGACAAGCGTATTGCTCACATGAAGAATTTCAGCTAGAAGAGCAAGGCTGGACGCAGGGACGCAGACTGATCTGGACAGTGATTTACTGACTCATCCTTTCCTCTTCCCCTTTGCAGATCACACCCCCAGCCACTTAATGCACAGCTGTTTAAAAATGGTTTCTTTTACCGCAGAATAAGAGTAATTAAGCACATGCAGGTAGGTGGGCAAGTCTTTAAATGGACAGAGTATTGTGTCTCTGACTCCCATGGCTGGCAGGGAGGGAGAGGTCCCTGTCCCTCAGTTCCCAGCCCCCAAGTCACCACAGGAGCGGGGACAGCAGTGGCCCAGAAACGTGGTACGTCTACTCTTGCTTCCTGTCTCAGTGTTCACAGGTTGTGTCTGGGAGAGTTGCACCTGTGTGTGCTTGTGGCAGATGCTTGTGCAGCCTGATGACGTGGGACGAGTCAGTGGCGAGGTGGAGGCAGCACAGAGCAGAGGCCGAGAGAGCCAGCTCTGCAGCGCACACTTTACAGGAAAGAAGCTGGAGCGTGGAGCGATTTTAGGAAACGACTTGCCAGACACAGATGGTTTCAACGCGTGGTGCAGAATTTAGAATCAATAATGCCAAATTAGCCACACGATCTATAAAAAACCAAGTGCTACAGTTTTTATGTTATCTTTAGAGGAGAAAGCATTTTGTTCATCTAAATGCAGAAAATAACTCCTTAGCTAGATGCTGGCAGAACATTTGAACAGCTCAGGCAGGAAATGTCAACTCAGGAATGAATATCTCCTTTAAATGGGGCTTATAGTGCAAAGCCTTGCAGGGGATGCTTTCTGATAAACAGCTGGCTGGATGAAATAACTCCTTAGCTAGATGCTGGCAGAACATTTGAACAGCTCAGGCAGGAAATGTCAACTCAGAAATGAATATCTCCTTTAAATGGGGCTTATAGTGCAAAGCCTTGCAGGGGATGCTTTCTGATAAACAGCTGGCTGGATGAAAGGCCAGAGTAGCAAGCTCATGGTTGTAAATATAGAAGTTGTGTACCACAATAAAAATAAAAAGCGGGGCTGCAGCATTGATGCTGGCCAGGCAGCCACCAGGCATCCCAAGGTAGACTGCCATGCTGCACCTTTCCTCTGTGGCGTGCGCCTGTGGATGGGTCTGTGCGTACTCAAGATGACCAGACTCTGTCAGAAGCACAACGCAGAGGTGCATTTGCATCTGAGAAATTTAGTCTGACCGTTGTGGGTAAACTATACATTTTTTTCCCCTCTCCATCTCCCAGGAGGATCCACCAAGAAGACAGGAACTAGGGAAGGTGATAAACAGATCCAGCAGCTGAAGAGCACCTCGGGAGCTCTCCAGGGGCATGGCTGTGGGAGCCCAGGGCATGCTCGCCTTCCCATCTGCGCTGCCCTTTCTTCCCAAATCAGTCACCAGCTCTTTCTGTGTTTCTTACTTCTGGGTGCCAGGGGAGTGGACAGCTGTGCTCCATGCTGGCCGCTGCCAGGCACTTGTCAATAGGAATGACAACAGGGACACAGCAATAACTAGAAATATTTTAATTCCCAAAATAAAGGTGTTCACTTGTGTTGTGTGGCCCAGGAAGGGGCCACCCAACCTGTAAGACAAGCAGGCGTTCTGTGGGGTGTGGGAGTGCTGGGTGGCCAGGGTCGTGGGGACTGAGTTGGGGAGCAGCCAGGGGCTCCCAGGTGGCTTTCCACCTGGGGACTCAGTTTCCAAACTCACATCCCATGTATCCCGGCTATTCACAGACAACTTTAGACATGACTGCATGCGCTGTCACCGTCCTCGTCGTGAAGCTGGTACTATTTATGCTTGCTTAATATCTGCATAAATATTATAAGCAATGAGGTTTTCTCCACTTAGACCGAACCCTAATGCATTTGACCCGCTGATGGTGTCATGCGAGCCGCTGTTGGTTTCTTCCTCATGATAACAGGATTGTATAAAACTTCAGCCATTTAACATGCAGTTGTCTCATTTGCACCAGGGCAGAAAGGAGTTATTCGTGGGCTCTACTTACTCTAGCAGTTTTAAGATATTACACGAATTCTGGAAAGCTCATGGGGGAGGCGGCTAGGGTTCCCCCCCGCCCCCCATCGTGTGAGATATGTTCATGACCCTGAGATAAAGCCAGTCCCCTGCTCGGGAACAGCCCTGGCTGTGGCTGGGTCCCCTTCCGGCGCGGCCGTCACTGCTCGTCAGACGCGCTCTGCTGGGACGCCGTGTCGTCCAGGCCCATGTCCTCCTGGCTTGCCCTCCTGCAGACCAGCCCGAGGCTCTCGGCCGCCGCCTCCGTAGGACGCCGGTCGCGAAGCCGGCCCCGCTCGCTCTGCTCTGGGGAGGGCTTCCGAAAAGAAGCGCGGCTCAGCGCCACCGGCCCCCGCGCCCCGGGGACGGGCCCTGCCGCGGGTCACCCGACAAGAGGACACGGGTGGCCCTCGAGGACAGGCTGTGTCCGCCAACACGGGGCGGGGCCCTCTGGGTAGGGAGAACGCGCTGGAAGGAGGGAGCGCGGGGAGGCCGTGCGTGGGGCACCTCGTGCACGTGGCACCTTGTGCGCGCTCGGCCGGACCGCGCAGCCGCGTCCTGCAGGTGCGACCCCGGCAGGAGCACACAGGACGCACGCAGTCCCCAGGACTCCCCGTCCTTGTTGGAGAGGGAAGGGGACGGCCAGAATCCCAGAGCCGCACACGGAGTGCGACAAGGACACAGATGGGGTGGGGGAAGGAGAGAAATTCTGTGCATTTTTACTGAGAAAATGGGGAAAAGGGACGTTTGCACGTTTGGTTACCTGAGTAAACCCAAGTAAACTCCTGAAGTAACCAGCTCCTCTCTCTGCCGCTGTGGCCTGGGGGCTCCCCCTCCTGTGCAGCCCCATCCCTCCCTTAACTGTGTAGCCCCGCCCTCGCCCTCACGGCCCCGCCTCCACCCGCAGGCCCTGCCCCGCCCATCATTACCCAC
>NW_007728289.1:107650-126781 GCF_000696425.1 Galeopterus variegatus | reverse complement strand
TGGGCACCGGGTGCCCCTGCACCGACTGGCTCCTGCCTTTCCTGCCACCTGTGGAAGGAAGCGCGACACGTGGTCATTGTCATGGTGGGGGTCGCGGCGCGGGGGTGCAGGCGGCTGAGAACCCAGGGCAGGCCACCACCTGCGAGGCCGGGACGAGAGCAGGATGCCCAGGGACCGAAGGGCCAACCAGGGGCACCAGCAGCCCAAGGGCAGGGGAGCCAGGTGACCCACACACCAGGTTGGCCCGGGACTCCCCTGGTTTTAGCACCCAAAGTCCCGCCTCCCTGGAAGTCCCTCGATGCGGGCAGCCTGGGAGGACACCAGCAGCGTCACTTGGCCTTGTAAAGCAAATCCAGCTGTGTTCCTGGTGCATGATCTTGATTCTGTGCTCTGATAAGCAGCGATAAAGGAAAAGATGCAGGCTTTTGTCATCTTTAGTGACCTTGAAAAGGGGGGGAAAGGCGGGGTGGCTGTTTGAACCACATGCTGGGGACTTTGTTTTCTAGAACAGTTTTCTTTTGAGATCAGGGTCTTCCAGGTGAAGCCCACGGTCATTGGCCAGGCCCAGGCTCCTGTGGGCTTCTCGCCTTGCGTGGCCCCAGCTCCTTTTTCGGGCCCTGTCCCTACCTCAGGGCCCATCGAGGCCCCAGCTCTTGCTGAGACTTGTCAAGACAAGGCCATTTCGACAAAAGGGATTGGACCGTCCCAAAGATTCGGTCCTACCCGCACCTCTGGAAGAGGGAAAACTTCAAGAGGGTCTTCAGTCTTTAGCTTCATGAACTGAGCAGCTGCAGTGAGAACCGGTGCTCGCTGGCACGGTGGATTGCTGAACCAAAGCGTCAGTAATCACTAGGGCCTGATCTTAAAATATGATTTTGATGGCAGCAGCTAGTGGCAGCACAGTCTCCCGGGGGGCAGAGGCACGGGTAGCAGGGGGACCGTCCTGTGCATTGCCTCACATCCCAACTCACCCCAAATACCTGAATCATTCATGTGCAGCTGGGGACTCCAGAACATGTACCTGTGTCCGTAGGAGAACCCCAGAAGTGACATGCTGCTTGAGAGGTGACTCTTAGGAGACAGACGTCACTAGGGAGAGTCCAGTGGCCTGTTGGCTGAAAGGGCACTTCCCCCTGCGTTGACCACAGTGCTAGTTTGGGTGCCACTTCCAGAGGCCACCTCACTTCCTGTTGCCCGTATGTCCTAAACGAGGCACCTACCCGCAGTGCCACACGTGGCCCCACAGGCTGATGAGCGTGCCCTGCCCTGGCCGGGGCCATCCAGCTCTGTGGCAGGGGTGGACCCCGGCCTGCCCACAGGGTCCCTGCTGAGAAGTGGGACATGCTGCTCTTACAGAGAAGAACAAGGGGGAAAGAGATCCTGACGAATCGTAATTAGGAACGGCGATAGTGATTTGTTCGTTATGCAGAGTCTGGCAGCCATACGTCTGTTTGTGGTTTCTGCCGCAAGGCTGATCGCTGTCCAAAGCTAGTCTGCGTTCATGCACCCGTCAGTGATGTGAAGCCAGACAGATGACCACCCATACCTAGTGCGGGGCTGCCCAGCTAACTCCAGCAACGAGAGGACAGAGCCCCTGGGCGTGTCGAAGGTAGTGGCCTGTAGTCGGTGCCATACCAGCCCCACCCCAATGTCATGGCTTCAGATTTCCTTGAAGCTTTTTTCTTGTTGCTGTTGATTTTTTAATTTTAATTTTAATTTTGCAAATGGCACAGCAGCAACAAGGAAGCAATGCGTTCATGCTGTCCGGGATCCTCGCTTTACAATTTTACTTATTTTGACGATTACTGCATTATCAAATTATGAATGTTTCTAGGGAAAACCTCCTTCAAACCTGAGTTGAAATACCGTATAAATTGCCCTCCTTGGTTCATTATCGTAGACTTAATCGTTCGCCTGTGATTGTCACCTGATAGGTTATGGTGCAGGTCCATATTAATACGAGGACTCTGGCTTCTGCAGTTTGGGATCTGAATTAGCTACGAATTGCTAACTGCTCGTCTGTAGCTAGGTCACCAGCCCCCCTGCTGGGCTAAGCCCCATGCAGCCGTGAAGGCTGGGGTGCCAGCCCTCGTCGAGGCTGGCAATGAACCCCTGGCAGTGGGACGTGAAGCGCTGGGCACACCGAGGCAGCAGACACACAGTTGCCACCTGGGAAGAGCGGTCCCGTTCATGGGGATTCGGGCAGGACCCTGTCCTCTGAGCATATCACCAGAGCTCAGGATTGGGGTTCTCAGCGGGAACTGAGGGAGGGACCAAGGAAACGAGGGGGCAGTTGTGTCCCCAGTTACGGGAGTTGAGCCCTGGTCACTGGTAGTGGAACAAGGCCCCCACTGCCAGAATTTGGTTCAAATTTATCCTTCAAAACTGTTCGCTCAGTGTTGCTTGGCTAGCTTGGCACAGCCTCCAGCTCTGGCCCTGGACTGGGGCACAGCTTGCCCTGAGGCAGCACCTCCTTGCCCCCGCGGGTCAGCTTGCCACATGAGGAAGGGACCGGAGACAGCCCCTGCCCAAGGCAAGGAGCCCCAGCCAGCTGTGTCAGGAGGAACCGGGAGCCAGCTCTGCCGCTGACAGGTAGAAGAAAGATCCCGTGCAAGAGGAGCCCTTGCCAGCCAGGGGACAGGACACTCACACGGGCAGGGACACTGCAGCAGCATAGACAGTTACTGGGACGGGGCGGCTCTCAGGGTGGGGCAGCGTCCCTGGGCAGGGCAACGGGATGGGGCACAGCGGCTGCGATCACAGGCTCCGGGGTGGTCACTTCCTCGCTGGGTGGCTCTAGGCAGTGGTGACTTCTCCCTGTCCCATCTCCGAGGTCGTGAGGAGTGCATGAAGTTGCAGGTGAGCTGCACGTGGATGGCACCCGGGATGGTGTTCCTCCAGAGGAGACTCGAGCACAGCCACTGTCACCAACTGCTGTCACACAGCAAGGGTGGTGGGGACAGGCGGGTCTATTGTGCGTGCCTCCTTCACTTGTAAAGCGCTTCAAGCCGGGCTGGCCTTGGTAGGGGCGGTCTTAAAAAGTGATCGTGAAAAATTAGCAGCCGTCTGGGGCTTCAGAAGCCCCTGCCCAGACGCTGCCACAAAAGCCCATGACTGCTCCCAGTGCAGTCCCCATGGGTGACAGGGGGTGCGTCTGAGGAGAGGAAGGGGCGGCGGCAGTTCCAGGCCGATCCGCTGCAGGCGCGGGGTCCTTGCGTGTCCACATGCCTGCCTCTGACCCCCCAGCCAGACCCCCGACTCCGGTCTTTCCCTGGCCCAGATGTGCCAAGTGCTTGGTATTTCACCATTTGGTCAATCACTTCTGTGATCTTGAAACTCACATTTTTCACGTGATGACAGATGTTAGTTAACTGGGCGATGAGCAGGCCCGCCTGAGAGCCAGCCCGGGGCACCAGAGCCCGGCCGCTGGGGTTCAGGTGGCATCGGCTGGGGCGGGGGAGCGCTTTTTCCTTCTGGGAAGCTGACAGCAACCCCTTTCCCTGTCTACCACCTGTCTTTCTACCATCTGTCCCTCCATCTGTCTGTCCTCTTGCCCATGGTTACATACGTCCTGTGACTTCGGCTCAGTCCTCTGCCTGGCTCTGGGCACTGCCAGGAGGCAGGGGCTGTTCCTCCGAGCTGAGCTGGGGCAGAGGGGGCAGGGAAGCAGGCACAGGGTGCTGCTAAAAGGCTTCTGGATGGTGAGGGGAGACTGAGGCAGACACAGAACGTGAGCACCGACAGGCTTGAGAGGCAACGCCGGGGAGCAGCGGAAGCAGGCGAGCTCTGCCTCTCCCGAGTCCCCAGGACTCTGGTCCTTTGCTCACCGCCAGCCTCTCCTTTTCCAGCCCGGCCACCCTGTCCCCAGCACAGCACCAGGAGTGGGGTTTCAGAAGCTCACCCGCCTGGTCGGGCCTGACCACGTAGGCCTTAGTGTCAGCAGGATTTTAAACTTCAGACCCAGCCCGGGCTTGGTCCCGGCTACCTCCCGTGCTCCTACCTGCTGGCCCCTGAAATGTCGAGCTCAGTGGAGGGAGGTGAGGACCAGGGAGAGGCGGGGAGGGAGGCAGGGTCCTGTCTGTGTGCACGCCAGGGACACCCGGAGAGCAAGACCCCGTGTGGGTCAACCGCGAGTGAGAGATGGCACGGTGTGGGGTGGACAGATGTGAATGGCTGTCCAAGGTAGTGGACAGACAGAAGGAAAGATGGCAGAAGCTGAATCTAACAGAGGGGGAGGTTGTTTCTGAGCAGCACCCACGTGAGTGAGTAAACTCCAGGCATCTCCTGGCCCAGTGCTGGTTTTTATTGCAAGAAGGAGCTCTCAGGTTAGAACAGCAGCACACCCACGGCATTGCTCATGGGACCAGATGGGCCTTTATGAGTGACCTTGTGGCCCCACCACACCCACCTGTCCTAGGTGTCCCTTCCCGGGGTGAGGCCCAGCGCTGGGAGCCACCTGTCCTGGGCTGCTCCGTGCTGCTCTCCTGGTTGCCGCCCGCCGACGGGCCCCTGCCTCCGTCCACGTCTTCGATGTTGCCCCCGCCATGCTGGCCGGCACTGCAGTCCTTCCGCACTCTGCGAGAGGGAGAGGCCTCAGGGATCCCCACCAGCGCTTCTCTCACACCCCTAGATGCCCCAGCACACCCGATCTGAGTCAGGACGGAAGACCATGCTCTCTGGGTGAGTGGCACACCTGGGGCTGGGGTTCCCCAAACCTCGGGGTCTAACAAAGGAACAGACCGCAGCAGGATGCATCAGCTTCAGCCTCCACCTTCCACGAGGACCCACAGCTGTGGAGTCTGCTAAGGACCTCGGCCACCTCCAGGCAAAACTTCTTAGAACTCATCCCAAGTAACAGAGACTTATCACTATGACCAGGTAAGACATGGGCGTAGAGACGTGTGCAGGGGAGTGACAGGGGTTGAACGGTCACTCCTAAAGGCCCATCACCTCGCAGCCCAGCAAGACGCAGGCAGATTCCCAGCCTGTGCAATGATCCAATGAGCCATGAGATGCCACTTGGGAATAGCAGTTTTAACCATAGGAGAAAAAGCTGATCGACTGGGAAATTCTAGCCAGATGGTCGAGCGCTGTCCACACCCCACACCCCCAGGCACAGGGACGGAGCCTCTGTTGTCAAGGCCTACCTGAGCCACTTGGTCCGGAACCACGTCCTAATGCCATCCAGAGTGACCGATCTGCCCCAGACGTCCTTCAGCTGCCTGTGGGTGCCTAGGTAGGACGTGGTCAGCGGGGACACGTACATGGGGTACCCCAGGGGCTGGTCGCAGGAGGAGTTGATCAGGTTGCGCAGGACCTGCTTGTTGTTCTGGATGCTGCCGCGCTCGGGGTTGCGGTTGCGGAGGAAGATGAGCTCCTGCTGCTGCCCGGCCCAGAGTCCCCGCACGCATTCCTTGTTGACCTGCAGGACAGCGACGGGCAGGGGAGAAAGCCAGGGGGCCCTGTGTCCCAGCCTGTTGGCTGCAACCTACAGGGGGTGAGCGGGGCTCTGGGACTGGTGTCGGTGACGGCAGCACTGTGGCCTGACACTGTTTTCACCACCAAGAACGGCGGTCCCATGGCATGGACAGGACGCCACGTTCATGGGAAATGGAGAAAGTAGAAAAAGTCAGCCTTTGTTTCAGCCCAGTGGTTTGAGGCTACGTGAAAAGGGAGTCATTGGGACCACGGCTCATGGATCCAGGAATGCGATATTCGAGAAAGGTCTGGGGTTCCAGAGACTTGAACGTCTTTAGAGACGAGCTAGGTCCTTACCCCATCTCCGTGTGTGTGTCGGGACCTTGTGCCCAAGTCCTTGCCCGCAGGCTGCCCTCCCAGGTGGGGAGTGACCTGCCAGCGGAGCGCAGCCCCTGCCGGCTCCCTGCCCGCCCCTGCTCTCGGGCCAGCACTCCTCTGTGACTGTCCCTGTCACAGGGACTCGTGCAGCTGCTGTACCTTGATCACCTTGAAGCTCAGGAAGCCTCTGTGCAGCATGAGGACCTTGTACTCATCCACACCCTCGTCCACCACGTGCCGCAGCGTGAGCAGCTCCTCCCTGTTGGACAGCACCGCGCCCCTCCAGGCCGGGTCCCCCTCGTGGCAGATCACCACCTTCCCCTCGAAAGACTGGATGGCGTCGTACAGGACCACCGGGTCCTCGTACTCGTCGGGGCAGGTGAACTGGTCCTGGTGGGGAGACGCCCAGGAGTGGCTGTGGGGAGGACCAGAGCTGGTCCCGGGCCAGCGTGCAGATGGGGACTGGCCTGTGACCTCCGGAGCCGAGTCCTCTCCCCACCTCGCTCTCTCCCCTGTCCTTTCTCTGAATCCAAGCTGGGTACAGAGGAAACCTCTTGATCTTGCTGCCCTAACCAATGGCATGTGCCTGGGACAGGGCTTCATGGCTGAGGTCCCTGTGACTCTCAGGTACAGGTGGACACTTCTGACATGTCCTTGTCTCTGGCCAATGTCAGGAATATCCAGACGGCCTCCGTACTTAGTTACCTAAGTAATGAACCACTCACAATGCCTTGTTTTTTTTGTGGGAGAGTGGGTAACGCTTCAGGCTTATACTCTTAAAAAACGGATCTCTGGGGCCGGCCCGGTGGCGCACTGCTACAGTGTGCCGCTTGGGAGTGCGGCGGCGCTCCCGCCCGAGGGTTCGGATCCCACATACAGACCGGTTCCCGCTCACTGGCTGAGCGAGGTGCAGGGAGCAACACCGAGGGTTGCAATCCCGTTGCCGGTCCCGGTCCGGTCCGGTCGCGACACTGAGGGTTGCGATCTGTTGCCGGTCAAGAAAAAAGACAAAAAGGAAAAAAAAAAAGAAACGGGAGGAAACGTTCTCCAAAACGGATCTCTACCTGGTGAAGTTTCAGGGACATCCGCACAGCAGGAGCAACGACTTTGTGCAGCAGGTCCATGTCAGCAAACACCCACTCGTCTCGTGCCGTTATCCGAAAGTCACCTTTGAAGAGGGCGTGGAGACCGTACAGGAAGGAGTCCAGGCTGCAAAACAAAGCCCTGATTACTGTTGACTCGCCCTGAACAAATGTACAGGATCCTGTCACTTGTGCAAGGTTCAGGTCTCCCATTTGTCCAGGTCAAGAGTTACCCTGATGTCCACAGGCTGAGCTGGCAAGGAAAGGAGGGAGACTCTGGGCCCTGGCACCCCAGCACCCAGAGTCCTGGTCCTACGGCCTGTTTTCACCCTGGGGACATGTCTAGTGCCGTGGTGTGGGCGTTATCCACACCCGCATCAGGAGCCACCAAAGCACTTGACCCCTGTGTGTGACGTTAGAGGTCCAGGTGAGAACTTCCTGGCAGGTACGCACTCCACGCTGCAGTCTCAGTGACAGGCGGACCTCTCCCAGTGACCCGCCAGCGCTCCACTTCTCGGGAGCTGACTGTGGACTTGCCCAGGCACCTTTATGTCTCTTCTCTATATTTCTGGATATCCTCTCTGGGCTGTTACTCATAATAAATGGTGGATTCTACCACCATATGGAGAGAGGAAATAAAACCCCAGGAAACCTCAGATTGGTCATTTAGATTCTCAGAGAATATCCACTTCCCAGTCCCGCCTTTTCTTTTCTTTTTCGTTTTCTTTTTTAAAGTTTCCCTTAGAGGACTTTATATCTCTATTTGCACATGGATCATTTATTAAATTAGTAGGCCAAAAAGTAGAAAGATATTTTACAATCGAAGAAAAAGCTGGACACTGGACTCGAGTGAAATCATCGGAAGCACAGGGTTCTGAGACTCGTTCCTCCAGCCTGGTGCAGAGCGGGCGCTCAGCCGTGGAGGCGTCCTCCTGCAGCACAAGAAAGCCCTGAGCACGTGGGAAGACACGAGGCTCTTCCCGTCACCAGTGATGGCCCAGGGAGACTGAAGCCCAGGCTGCACCAGACCCCGCCAGTCCCACCCTGTTTCTGAATGACTAGAGGAAGAGGCACAACGGCGAGGATTAGAGAGAATAGAGAATGAAGATCTCTCCGGATTATCCGGGTTTTCGTGTTTCTGGCTTTTTCCTGCCTTGCTTCTGTTTCCTGCACACAGTGGAGTATCACCTGCATGGAGAACGGGAGTGTCCTCCAGGAAGTCTCTCAGGGCCTGGAGCCTTTGCATTTTGGATGAACACGGGGAACCCTCTGGGAAAGCGACCTCTCCTGCATTCTGGGGAGAGGGAGAGTGGGCCCCTCTTTATTTCTGCTCATCACAGCTGCCTCTCTCAGCCCCGCTGCTACCATCCCTGAGGGTGGTTATGAGGCACAGCACAAGAAACAGCATCACGGACAGGGTGACCCTGGATGGAACGAGCAGGACTGTGCCTGTGAAGGGGATCTCCACAGAAGGCTGCAACGCAGGACTCAGAGCTGGACTCTGAACTCAATGCCGCGCATCAGACCTGCACGCGGGGGAAATAACTCCACGGAAGGCTATTTTAGCATTTTCTAGTGAAACAAGCCACTGTCATCAATTTCCTTCCAGAATCCCCTTGAGAACTACTCCAAGGCTTCGCGTCAGAGCAGACTGTGGGAAACAGGAGCGGCCAGGGGCTGGCCCGGTGGGGCTCGGGTGCCATGGCCTGGAGGAGCCCAGAACCTTCCAGAACGAGATCCAGGAGGCAGCCTTCCAGAGGCTCCCTGGGGCTGTGAGCTTCAGCGGCTACCTGCAGGCATCAAGAAGGGAACTGTGGGACAGCGGAGGCAGGCTGCAGAGGCTGGTGCCCACCTCTGCTCTCCACTGAACATACTGCAAACGCTCCTGCCACCTGATGGGAGCCGGGTACTAAAACGGGAGTGCTGAGTCCTAAGAAATGATGGTGGGAGTTATTCAGGAAAGGTTGGGGATGCCATACTGCTTGCTCAGAATGCCCTGCGTGCACGTAAGAGAAGGGTCCCTCCACGTGTAGGGAGGGGCTGGTGGCAGAGGAATGCTAAGGGGCTTGTCCAGACACCCAGAGCCACGGCCACAACAAGATGCAGGAGCAAGCAGTCCCAGGCTCAGCTGCCACGTGCCTGGCTCATCTGCAGAGATATTTGTCAGCAGGAGAAACTCAGCTTCCACAGGAGCTTCTGACTCCACAGCAGAAACTTTCCCTGTTGTTTCTATCGTGGTGATTTCTGCTGTTCTACTAAAATGATTCTCTACGTAGACAACAAAATCTGAGTCAGAATTCCACTGGACTGGGGGTGTTACTCCCAGCACCTCAAAGATCAAGACATCCCATAACTAGGGTGTTTCATTACCTGCAGTGGCTGTGACGAGCATGGCAGGTCTGCAGGACACCTGCAGCACATGTCTGACTTGGAGCTTCACGGGGCTTTGTCTTTTCAAGACTCTCCTGGGAAACGACAAGCCCCCATCCCCCCGGCCACCAGCTGGAGCTGGGAAACAGTGTTGCCTCTGAGTCAGTCCAGGTGGCCTTCATGGGACTAACACAGCCCCCCCACCCCCCACCCCACCCGGGGATGTCCGTGAGGCAGGCAGCCTGTCACAGAGTGGTCAGCCCTGCAGCCAGCAGCCGGGAGGACCACGTGCAGCTGTGTGGGATTCGTGTGCAGGGAGGCCCCCCAAGGAGCCTGGCACGTGTGTTAGAGAAGCGTGTCCCTGTGTCGAGGACTGAAGACGGCAGCACCAAAATAAGCACGGGCTCCCACGGCACCACCTAAGAGCTAAATATCATAATAAATAAAAAGCAAATAAAAAAAAGCGGTAGAAAAACATCGCTACACCAGGTCAGGACCTTGCATCGTGTGTGTGTGTGTGTGTGTGTGTGTGTGTGTGTGTGTGTGTGTGTGTTTGCTTGCAGCTGGCCAATACAGGGATCTGAACACTTGACCTTGGTATTACAAGGCCACGCTCTAACTATCTATCTGAGCTACCCGGCCAGCCCTCTAGACTCTGATTTCTAAGTTTCCACCTTCAGTCTGGCAAATGGATTTTAATCCTTTTTTCAAGATGATCTGGTAGGATGGCGGGCCCCAGATGGAAGCTCAGGAGAAGCAAAGGCACGTCTGAGGTTTCTGAAGAGCACAATTTTCTCCGTTCCCCGTGGGTGGGAGGAGCGGGCAGATAGATGATCGATGGAGTGACCCTAGGCCACAATGGTGACCTCCTGCCACAGGTGCATGGCAGGGCTTGGCAGAGCATGTTCAGGCTGGCCTGTTTTCCTATCACTTTTCCAGATCAAATCAGCTTTGAAGTGTTCTGTCTTCTTGGAAGCCTAGTCTACTCCAAGAGGCAGTAAATTTTCTTCTGCAAACAGACCTGTTGCTGCTGTGAAAGCTGCCACCTTCTCCTGATCGGCCACCTGTGACTGGAGCACCGGCAGGGATCAGCCTCTTTGTCTTCTCGGGAGCAGCGGTCAGTGCCCCGGGCTCAGTGGAACTGTTTTGACTTCCTACTACAACAGCCTGTTCCCTGTCTATGGCTTCCTTCCGTGGGAGACACAGCCCTTCAAAGAAGATATGCCCCAAACCTCAAGTTCAAAAACTGATCAGCGTTTGCTTGTCACAACCATGTTAATCTATCCCACCTCCGGGACCTGTCAACATCTTATTTCATTTGAAGACATTTTTATATAACTGCATTCTTCTGTCCACCGGCATTCAGCATATCATTTACACTGGTTTTCAGTTTAGTCATCCTTCCTAATTTTCATGCACATATTTTTTCTTTCTCGAGGACCGCCCATCAAAGCAATGCCACTTTCGTCAAGTCAGAACATTTCCTCAATAAACTAATGAAGTGAAGCAGAGCTCGAGGCTTATGCCAGGCCGTGACATAGGACTTACCTAAGGAGATGGTGTTCAAAGTCATCTGTCACTCTCTGACATTAAGTATGTGAGAATGACTTGCCAGGTCTCATAAAGTTCACCCAAGGGCATACTCCTGGTTTTAGAATTATACAAGATGGAGCACCTATGCATACACACACACACACACACACACACACACACACACACACACACAGATTATGTGCCACTTTTATTTGAACATGGATATAGAGCACATATGCATACACACACACACACACACACACACACACAGATTATGTGCCACTTTTATTTGAACATGGATATAATTACACTAAGTAAAATATCAGCAAATATCAGTAATTACACTAAGTAAAGTATCAGCAAATATCAGTAAAATATCATGCCAAGTAGAGCTTATCTCAGAATTGCAAGGATGTTTCAACACGAGGAAATCTCTCAATGTAATCCATTGCATGAATAGATTAAAAAGAGGATAACATCATCTGAATACATGCTCCAAATTTTTTTAAAAAACTCAACATCCTTTCTTGATAAAAGCTTTAGCAAGCTAGGAAGAGAAGGAATCCCTCTGCCTTGATAAAAATGGTCTATTAGAAATCTAAAGCAAAGCTCATTTTTAGTGCTGACATATTAGACTCATTCCCATTAATAACGTCGGATTAAGGCAAGGGTGCTGTGGTGGGCAGAATACTGGCCCCCAAAGATGCCCGTGTCCTAAACCCTGGAAGCTGTGAATGTATTACCTTACTTGGCAAAAGGAACTTTTCAGATGTAAATAGATGGAGGATCTTGAGGTGGGGAGACTACCTGGATTACCCCAATTTTATCACAGGGGTCCTTATAAGTGAAAGAGGGAGGCCGGAGAGGTAGAGTCAGAGAGATGTCAAGATACCAGGCTGCTCACTTTGAAGACAGAGGAGAGAGACCAGGAGCAGAGGAATCTGCACAGCCTCTAGAACAGGGAATGGGTTCTGGCTCAGAGCCTCCAGAAGCAGCGCAGCCCTGCAGACACCTTGATTTTAGCCCAGTGAAACCCATTTTGGACTTCTGACCTCCAGAACAGAAAGATAATGCATTTATATTGCTTTAAATCACTGCGTCTGCAATGATTTGTTTCAGCAGCAATAGGAAACTAATACAGACGCCCACCTGCAGCATTGCGCTGAAGGTCACAGTCAACGTAGTAAGAAAAATAATTGAGTTATCAACATCGGAAAGAAAAAAAGTCAAAATTGTCGTTATTTTCACATAAGTCTTTCCATCAGAAAATCACAGAGAATTAACTGAAATGTTATTATATTGACAGAGTTCAGTATTGGTGCCCAGAAAGAGATCAATCTAAAGAAAAAAACAAACAAAAAAAACTTTCCTATATATCAGAAGTAACCAATGAAGAAATTACAAATTTCTAGAAAATGATAAAATTTTGCTAAAGGGCAATTAAAAAATTGAATGATCAAAAAGATACCCTGTATCATTGAATGGTGTTCACTTTGTTTTCTTAAATTAATCTGGATATTCAATACAATCGCAATCAAAATTCCATCAGAGGTTTTCATGAAATCTGATTCTAAAATTTCAGCACAGGGAAACTTGGCTTCTCTGATGTCAGAACAATGTATCCCTCTAGTAAACCCAACAGTATAGTGCTGTAAGAACAGACAAATCGATCACTTTGACAGGAGCGTAAATCCAGGGGCACACCGTTAATGCACGGGATGTAGTATATGGCAAAAACGGTATTTCAAGGGGCCGAGCCCGTGGCACACTTGGGAGAGTGCGGTGCTGGGAGTGCAGCAGCGCTCCCGCCGCGGGTTCGGATCCTATATAGGGATGGCCGGTGCGCTCACAGCACTCACTGGCTGAGCGCGGTGCGGCCGGTCTCAAAAAAAGGTATTTCAAGCCAGTGGTAGTTTTTACTAACTAACCAGCTAATGATGAGCTTCTTAACAAATGGTGTTGGGCCACGAGCTATCCATCTGGGAAAAAAAATTGGATCTTTGTCTCCTTTTGGATCCCATTATGTACAAAAACAAGATCTATGTGGATGTGTCGGGAGACAGTACTCTCTGGATCTCTCATTCCCCGACGCATCCTCCTGGGTGTGCCAAGAATGTAACGCCCAGGCTGTTTCTCAGGGTACGGTCTGAGGTGACTGTCCTCGAGGGAAGAGGTAACATCCCACTCTGTTATAAAACGGTGGGTCCCCCCAGCTCAGTGTTCTTCAATGGAGAATGGGTGCTCTGAGCCACCCCATGGGACTTGGGGCAAGGGGCACCTATACAGATTTGTTAACGCTCATGCAGTCTGCTGTGCTGGGAGGAAATAAAATCCTCTGTTTTCTTGTTCTCTGCCAGATTCCATGAAATAGTAAAAAGCTAGCTTATTAGCTAATAAGTAGGTTAAAATCAAACCCCAGACCCAAAAGGATTCAAAAACTGAATGTAAAGAAATAAACCATAAAAGTATCAGGGGGAAAAAGAGCTACAGAAACATTTTTAAGAAATGCACACAAAATCCAGAAATTATAAAGTAAAAATTTTAGAAAGATGTCATGAATAAAAGACACATGCAGCTCGGTAGAGAATATTTTAACTCATATAAAAAGGTGTTAATATCTCCGCATGTGAACACCTCCTAAATATCAGTAAGTACTTCACAACAATGGGCAAAGTATATAAATAGACAATTCACAGAAAAAAAAAATAAGTGACCAATAAACGTATAAAAACATTCCTACCCTCACTATTAACAATGGAAATATAAGTTCAGATAAGATCGAGATATGTTATTTCACGCATGAGACTAGAAAAACTTACAAAAGTTGGAAAACTCGGCATTAGTGAAGACAGAGCAGTCGTGGAGACAGTACACAGTGGGGCAGCTTTTTTGGAGAGTTTGACTGCACCTATAAAAATCTGGCTTAAAATTCTTTTTGAGCTCTGGTACCTTTTTTCTTTTCAAGCAAAGTCCCCTATGGAGCCCCAGCATACACAACGTAATGCACAGCTGTTCAGTTGGAGAGAGGCACACAGCTGTTTGGTTGGAGAGAGGCGCACAGCTGTTTGGTTAGAGAGAGGTGCACAGCTGTTTGATTAGAGAGAGGTGCACAGCTGTTTGATTAGAGAGAGGTGCACAGCTGTTCGGTTGGAGAGAGGTGCACAGCTGTTTGATTAGAGAGAGGTGCACAGCTGTTTGATTAGAGAGAGGTGCACAGCTGTTTGGTTGGAGAGAGGTGCACAGCTGTTTGGTTGGAGAGAGGTGCACAGCTGTTTGATTAGAGAGAGGTGCACAGCTGTTTGGTTGGAGAGAGGTGCACAGCTGTTTGGTTAGAGAGAGGTGCACAGCTGTTTGGTTAGAGAGAGGTGCACAGTTGTTTGGCTGGAGAGAGGTGCACAGCTGTTTGGCTGGAGAGAGGTGGGACTGTGCCAGGCTCCTGCCCCCTCTCACTCCGACCCTCCCTGCTCCCCAGGCTTATCCAACCATGTCAGAACTTTACGGACTTCAGACCCAAACCACGAGCCTTGGCATGTAAAAGACGGTGCCTTTTGTAAGCCAGAGACTGAAATGAAAATGCCCCCTGGATTTTGCTATGACGTGGGACCTCTCAGTAAAGTGAACTCGTCCCAGATGATCAAGCCTTTCCCTAGAATACTGAGGGGAAACTTCCCAGATTTATCTCATCACCATGTCTGCAACCAGCAGAGGTGACTTTGAGTATGAGAAACTATTTGAGACAAAGAAAATCCCATCAAAACAAGGTTAAAAAAGGAAGCTGCTAAGCACGGTACTTAATCAGGGGTGGGGTGGGGGGAGACCAAGCCAGAAATGCCTGGATCTGGAATATCCGAACAAGTTATGCAAAGAACAAGACTGAAAAAGTCTTTGAAAATATCTTAGAGGACCTGAAAGAAATATTCGCAGGATTTATTTACAATGTGTAAGGGGAATTTGAAATTTATAGAACACTGCAGAAAGATCAAACAAAAGACCATGCTGTATTGTTTTAACCATCTACTCAGGTGCCATGAATATCTGAAGACTGACTCTGTGATGTCACGTGCAAGATCCCACAAAGTCCTTCTCAGGCACTGTTCTCTACTTCCAGTTCCACAAGCAGCCCCATAGGGGCCCCCACACCCCGTTTCACAAAGTGCACAAATGAGGCATCTCTAGACTTTCAACCATCATCAAGCTTAATCCCGGATGGCCACGTAGGCAGTGGCCTGGGTCCAGCGTGAGGCTGAGCTGGGGGAGGAAGAGGAGGGTGTGGGGACCACTCAGCTGCTCCCCGGGGTATGTGCCTATAACACGACACTTTAGCAGTCAGACACGTGGCATTTCTCGCAAATTGTGGCATGCAGGAGTTGAGAGAGCAGCTAACGTCACAAGTCCTAGCCACCCTCAGTTCTCACCTTTCCCTCTTGGGGACTCCAGGCTACTGCCTCCGAGGAGGACCGGAGAGACCTGCCAGCCTGGACAGTCCCCTGATGAAGATCAGCTCACAGCTGGAAATCAGGAGGAATCAGTGGGAATCACACTGGGAGACAGTCACAAGTCTCCCTGACAGCTCAGGGCTGCAAAGGCCAAGTCAAATATCCAGAGAACCCCTTCTGCAGAGCACCATGTCAACACCACGACACGGGAACACTGAACACCACCCGCGGAGCAGAGACACCGGGCAGGGCGGGGTCCACACAGGAGCCCTTTCTTTCCTGAGCCCCCAACCTCGGCTGCCCACCAAAATCCCCTGGGAGCCCTGAAACATCGTTCTGTGTGATTCCACGCTCAGAGGCTCCTTGAAGTTGCTCTGGACTGGGGTCGGGTCTGGGCATCAAGATATTTAAAATTCCTTCAGGAGATTTTAATGCACATGTGGGCTGAGAACCTCTGATCGAGGCGACTATACAGAGGGGCACTGGCCTGAGCACCATTTCGTTTGTGCAAATGAGTGGCAGAGGGTGACAAGGGGCCAGCAGAGAGTTTAATTTGGTGTGTTCTTTTAGAAGAGAGACTCGGGCTATTTACATACTGAGGGGGCAGATCCAGTAGAGAGGGAATTTGAAAAACAGGAGAAGGGGCAGCCAGTTAATCAAAGCCCCACAGAGACAGGGCAGAGTGGGGTCTGGATGACAGCTCAGATGTGAGGATTTTCTCCTTGAGGAAAAACAGAGAAAGGGAACCAACATTTCTTCAGCATCACCTTTGCTGGGTACCAGGCTAGGCACTTTGCATGCACGATTTCATCGAAACTTCCCAGCAAATCTACAAAGACCTTGGGAACACAGAAGGTCCTACACCCACAGTTCCTGGGTCGTGATTCTTCCATATTAATGATATTTCCAAATCTAATACTCCAGAGATCACAGTAATCAAAAAGGTCTTGCATGACTTATTATGGAAAGAACTATCTGGAAGAAATATGATCAGTCCAACTTTAAGATAAAGAAAATGATGGACACAATCTGTCAAAATGTGAGATGTGGGTTTGTACACAGGAAATGCCCATGTCCCCCGGTACCTGATGGCCATGTTGTGAGCTGCTGCTGCCAGAGCTCTCCTCCCCAGGATGCACAGGGCAAAGGACAGTGTCACCAGAGCGGAGTCCTCGTCACAGTCCAGGGTCTGTGAAGGCTGAAAGAACACAGATAGTCATGGCTTGCACACGGGCTCCGCCACATACAGATGCAGAATGTGTAAATGCAGCTAGAGGAGGCTGGCTGAGTCAGTCCCCTCTGCAGTGGCCCCGGGGAGGCGGATCTCTCTGTCCCCTGAAGCAGTTTCTCTTCTGGTTGGGTGTGGAAAAAAACTAAAATGGGAAAGTTGCTTTAGGAGAGAAAAGGGACTAACACGTGGTTTGATGAATGAATTTTCTGGGATGGTCAGAACTTACAGTCACACAAATGCCCCCCTTAGCACTATGCAGTGCAGGGGACAGGCAGGGTCTAGCAGGGGGAGAGAAAGTACACGAATCTGGTGCAAACGAGGGTCTCTGCCCCCCCCCCGGATTGAATTGACCACAGCCAACAACTAAATTGAAAGAGCTGTCCAATGTCAGCTGACAAACGGGGAGAGGGGAGTGCGCAAGAGATTTAAAGTTGAAATATCTTTTGCAAGAAAAATGCGATAATTTCATGAGCCAACTGAGGACAGAGCGAGCCGTCCTAGCCGCAGCCAAACACACCATCAGGTTCTTTGCCCATCTCGGCCACCTGAACAGGCCGTGGGGGGGAAGGTGACCACGCACGTTCTCCTCGGCTTGCCTGGAGAAAGCGGGGTCGGCTGCTTGCCTTTTCTGCCCCCTGTCTTTAATGACTCATGGAAAGGTCGGGCACCTGGGCTGGCATCATGGTTGGGCTCTGTCCCTACAGGACAAACCACATACTCCATCCGCTACCGAGGGAGTTGTTTTCAACTCGATTGGCTTCCCAAATCCTGAGCAGCTTTGCTTCCCTCCCTTTCCCATCTTCCTCCACCTCCTTTCTTTTGTAATCTGTCATCCTTCCTGGTGTCACTTCTAACAGGCAGAAATGTCCCCTGCACATGAGCAGTAATGGCACAAGAAGTAACCTGGACCATCGGATTGCTAAAGAGACTTTGCACGTCCACGATACAATATGTTCAGTAAATGCTCCCGATATCAGCACGGACACACTTTGTACAGTAATCTCTAAATGTAACTTCAGACAAAGAAGTTTCCAGTGTTCTAAAGCTATCATAGAGGCTTAAAATTGCACTGATCCTGACCAGAGGATAAAAGGACACAAACAAGGGTAAAGATGATACAAATCTATCCATGAATTCTGCAGGACCCCTCGTATCCCTTTCAGGATGCATATTAATTCACTGATTTAATTTTGTTTAACTGTTAAGTAAACACTTATCCAAACACGAGTGACTTTTCTTTCCTCTGTTTTACTGCAGTCTGCCGTGGAGTATAAGAAAGAAATGGATGGTACAAGGTCCCTTGTTTTATAAACCTGCATTCCACGTCCCCAGCCCCCACCTCTGTCGCCTACCTCCTGTCTCTTCCGAGCGCAGTACTGGATCCACTCTAGATACACGTTGCAGAAGCTGGCACGTGTTATCCCCTGCAGGCACGGGACGTAGTCATCGTCGATGTTAATGTTCAACATCGCAAGGTCACGCTCAATGTAATGCCACTTGGCAAAGGGTTGCAGGGACTTCAGAAGCGATTCATTTTTGATCCAGGAGAGGAGTTTGGGGGATGTTACCATATAGTATATTATGCTCTGCAGAGAGAAAGCAAGATGCTGAACTCTTACAGCCATTCGAAAGCCAGGAAGACTTTATAAAAATTATTAAATCCCACAAAATACATCAACTTTAGGAAAGTATGAGACATGAAATCCCTGCATGTGGTATCATGGTGTTTCCTGTTAGGTGTGATGCATAGAACCAACTTTTGGGACCTTCTAGAATGTCCTCTCTCAAGGGTCATGGCAGGGAAGAGGCATGTGAGAAAACTATAATTCCAGCACAATGAAACAGCACAGAGCTTCCGTGATGTGGAACGGGGACAGCAGCCCTACCCTTTCCAAGAGAAGCCCACAAGTCACCCTGTGTGCTTGGGTTGCTGCAGGCCTCCAGGGATGCCAGGCTGGGCTGGTCCAGTGGGCAGACCCTGTGCCAGGACCCTGGTCATAGAGCATTTAATGAACTGAAACAACCCGTTTGTTATGGGAACTACCAATGATGTAAAATGGTCGTCGCACACAAACTCGATCCTGAGTGCCCAGTGACATCTGTGGTGCACTCAAAAATAACCCACCTTTCCCCCTTAAGCAGACACTGTCCTTAAGCATCCCAATGGGGGAAAATGCCTCTCCTGGGCTTTATCATCCTGAGTCACAGCTTATTGAAAGCCATCCTGGAGTTTTCAAATGAATCCATCCTCCCAAAAAGACTGGTGCCTGGCCTCGAGAAGTAAAATATGGGACAGAGAAGATGAGAATCCAAGGCTGACGGGGGCGCATCGGCCACAGAGCAGCGTGCACTGCTGAGGAGTCACTTCCAACACTCGCGACATTGTCATCATCATAGAAAAATGATGAAGTGGTTGGGGGGACCCGGGACATGGCGGCGCATCTCATCCTGCAATCGCAAGGGACGAGGGGGTGTTTGCGGGGTCTGACACAGGGAGGCCGAGACGCGTGCCCTCGTCGGGATCAAACACTCGACTGATGGCCTCCTCCGTTTACAGAAACACAGTCTTTCCAAGTGAGAAAAGAGAAGGGAGGAAATGCCGGATGGACGTGAGCCTGCAGGAAGCCCTTTCCCAGGGCGTGCCCCGCCCCTCCCTCCTACTCTTTGGCTGGGAAATGAAGTC
>NW_007728289.1:106243-107462 GCF_000696425.1 Galeopterus variegatus | reverse complement strand
CTGGGGGGACCCGGGACATGGCGGCGCATCTCATCCTGCAATCGCAAGGGACGAGGGGGTGTTTGCGGGGTCTGACACAGGGAGGCCGGGACGCATGCCCCGTTGGGATCAAACACTCGACTGATGGCCTCCTCCGTTTACAGAAACACATTCTTTCCAAGTGAGAAAAGAGAAGGGAGGAAATGCCGGATGGACGTGAGCATGCAGGAAGCCCTTTCCCAGGGCGTGCCCCGCCCCTCCCTCCTACTCTTTGGCTGGGAAATGAAGTCCAGAGCTCAAGGTCTCGGGCCACTGAGGCGTCTGGCTCCAAGGTCTTTCGGGAGTTGGAGCAGAACGGACAGACGCACGTGGTCTCTGACGTCAGCTCAAGACCGCAAATGCCTGACTCAGTCTCTCTGCTGTTGGCACTGAGGGCAGCCTGGACTTTGGGGAGGCTAATCTGTGGCTCCTGGGTCATGACCTTCCTTCCTTTGGGTGTGTTCTCTATTAGGCTCCACAGTCTACCTGCCCCCAAAATGGGGATGCAGGGAAGATGAGGTCGGCGGACAAGAACTAGAACTCAGTAGTGTCCGTTATGTGCCCTCTGTGACACTGCACGCCAGGACAACCACGCTGGCCTTAGGGACCCCTTCAGGAGGAGGACATGGAAGAGGGGGAGGGGTGGAAGGAGACGGACAAGACAGCTGGGAGCAGGAGGTGACAGGGACAGAGCAAGAAAGACGCCACTTGGCATCCCCATCCTGAGGCTGAACATGAGATCAGGCATGTGAAGGACTCAGGGGTTGGCCCAGCACATGGTGCATGTGCATGTAATGGCTTGGCAGTGACACTCACGTCCTGAGCATCTGTGACTTACCTACCACAAGCAGCAGGGGCGAGGAGTGGGGAGGCAGACAGTGGCAGCAGCAGCCCGGGACAGGTGGAGGTGGGGGGTTAGGGGACAGGGATGGCACTGGGGGCAGGAGACAGCTGCATCTGGTGGCCACCAGAGTGCACATCTGATGTTCAGAACTGCACATTCTGAATCCTCAGGGTTTTCTCTTGTCTCCTCGCTGGCTGGATCATTTAAATCTTGTGGGAGGAAGACAGTCTAAGTAGCCGGCCCACAGTTACGAGACAGAGAGTAATGGGGCCTGGGATGTGTGTCCGGGGGCCACAGACACCGCTTCTCAGCCAAGCATTCCAAAGAGAAAAAAAGAAATTTGGTCTCGGGCTGGCC
>NW_007728289.1:103668-104393 GCF_000696425.1 Galeopterus variegatus | reverse complement strand
GGTCTCCACATGGGATCCGAACCCTCGGCGGGAGCGCCGCCACACTCCCAAGCAGCGCACCCTCCAGTGCGCCACCGGGCCAGCCCAAGCGCACGTCCTTTCTAACAGAGCCACCCAGCGACTACGGTGGCAGGAGAACCGGGCATCGCAGAAAGCTGATTTCTTGACCTTTGAGGTTAAGCACTCATACATTGAGGACAGGGAGGAGACACCAGGGAAATCTCAAGTCATCTGGAAGGAAATGATTTCAAATGTATTCACAGATGGAGGGAGAAATGTAAAAACAAAAAAACACCCTTTTGTGTAAAGAAACTATTTTAAGACTTTTTTCCTTTTCAATCTGCTGTCCAATAAGAAAATAATAAAAAGCATGAGACCAGGCTGGCTGGTTAGCTCAGTTGGTTAGAGCACAGTATTGATAACACCGAGGTTGGGGGTTTGGATCCTGGTACCAACCAGCTGCCAAAAACCAAAGCAAAACTGAGCTCTCGAAACTGTAAGTAACTCAGAGTCACAAAGGCGACTCTGTTCAGCTGGCAACCGAGGCCGAAGAAGAAAATGTTCATTTGTCTTCACTCCAAAATGCTGTTTCTTCTGTTTTAAGAGCCAGACTGCCCCTCTGCAGTTTCCCTTAACTGCCTACACCAGGGGAGGCCCCCTGAGGCCCCATCTGCCCCCAGTGTCAGCCCCTCCTGAGTGCTGATTGCAGTAAAGAGAATTCTGGT
>NW_007728289.1:99726-102171 GCF_000696425.1 Galeopterus variegatus | reverse complement strand
GCAGGGCTTGTCCATCCGGACCGTCCAGACCCACACTTGCCCCTTCTGGTCACTTGCTTCATGGGCCTGTGAGTCCCCTTGAAAGGCAGCCCCTTGCCCCAGCCCTTCCTGCAGCCGCCCTGTCCTGCTGCCTCCTGAGCACTAAAGGAGGTGCTCAGGGACACTTTCTCTCTGGAGAAGATGACAGAGAGGGCTGGTCGCCACTGCTCACGTGCTTTCTCCCTCTCCCATCAACATACGATTTCGTGCTGGGCTCGTGCTGCCCAGAGCACCCCTTACAGACCCTGTCCTGGCTGGCGTGTGACAGCGTGCTGGCCAGCGGGTGCAGAAGGAGCACACCATGGCGACTTCCAGAGCCCTTTTAAGGGGCAGCTGGTGCACGCCCTGGCTCTTCATTTGCTTTGCCCTTTCCTCCATCTCTTTACGCCTGGACCTTAAATCTTGGGCCATGAAGATACACTTCAAATGGCAGAGCTGGGAGCTGGCAGGAGCCTGGTTCCCCGAGGACCTCACGGAGCGGAGCTACCACACCAGGCTTCATCTGCGTGCCAGAGAACGACACCTCCGACGTGCATGTGACTTGTCGTCTCATGGCCTGCTGCCGAATCTAACAGCGGTTGGCACTGAGTTTGCCTAGAGTGGATTCTGTGTATGAAAAAACTTTGCGGTCCCATCTGCAATGGCCTGGGGCACGAAGCAGGGAGTAGTGAGAAGCAGGTCACAGCTTCCTGATTTGCTTCCCAAATCTTCCCCAGCTTACGTAAGGTTGGGCAGAGCATTTACGGTTTTGTGGGCAATGCAGATATAAACTTCTGCATTTCTCTGGCGCACACGAAGGTGGCAAGTCTGAACCGCTAAATCTGTTGAAAGTATTCTTGCCACAGAAAAGGGTTCCACAAATATTTCATGTTACAACCACCGAAAGGGACGAGAGCTGAGAGTATCCACCCTCTGACGTTCACAGGCTCTCTCCCATCTCTGGTAAACTCCAGCAGCGACTGCAGACACTGGGGATCCCCCACGGTAGCTTCTCCAAACTCCTCAATGTCCTGAGCCTTCAGGTGCCTGCTGTCTTTTAGATCTGCATTTCCCCATTTCTGCCTGGCCACCTGTCTCAGCCTCAGCTGGCAGGGAGTTTGTGGTCTCGGATGGGTGAACCTCCTCTTTTCAAACTGCATTAAAGGGTGGACCCCCCTGGACCACCCAGGGCTCCCACCACACCACATCCTCCCCCAGAATAGGATCCACGGTGAAGGTGCCCTTTCAGCCCTGCCGGGCTTGCCTGTGTCCTCCCCTTCAGAAAATTCTCTGGCCCCTGTTAGCAATCTGTGTCCTCGGCCACATGCCACATGTGTTCCCTGGGAGACTCATTCCAAACCAGCACATTTTCTGAGGTTGGACACAGGTGGGACAGTCATGGGTAACTGAAAAAGGGGGAGATAAGTCTTCACATGAGTGAGCAGAAAACGCTGTCAGAACCAACCCTCAGTGGACCGTCCAGCTCTGCTTTCGAACTTTTTATCATGAGCTTAAAAAATAATTTTGGTTCTAAAGTGGACAATTTGCAGAGCAACTAACTTGACACTTACGACTCAAGCACTGCGGCTTGGTAATATATCTAAGATGTTTAAATTTATCGTCACCATCATTACAAGAGACTTGTGCTGCTGTAAAGGGGAAGCGTCAGACCTAGATAAGAAACACACTGCCTGCCAGTGCCCAGGCTCAGAAGGTGACTCAGGACACAGACTCTGAGCTAAAACAAAGCCCTCTCGGACTTTTCACAAAAGCTCTGGCTCCCAAACCCAGCTGGATCTCCAATCAGCAGCTGAGGAGGAGCTTCAGAATCTGGTTTTCTGCAAAGCTCTTTGGGAGCTTCTCATGGCAGCCCGGGAAGCAGTGTGATACCTGGACGTAGTACCGGACGAGGACCCTGCGGAGGTCAAACACCTGCAGCATGGTGGCCGCGTTGTTGTCTAGGATGCTATAGCCCTCCAGGATGTACTGTGTCCGCGTGATCTCCCAGGTGAGCCAGCGCAGGTGGAAGGCGGCGTTGCAGGACAGCAGGTGGGGCAGGTGGCCCGCCTGGCAGCAGCAGCAGCCCCTGTCGTCCTCGTTGCCCTCCAGGATGGCCTCCACCTCTCTCTGCTGGCAGTAGGTTCCTGGCCGAGCACAAACACAATGGCAGTTAGAGGAGAAGGCGGACTGTAACACTTCACAGTAGAAAAGGTCCCCCCTTGCCTTCGTCAAAGGGGAGCATATGGAACAGAGTCTAGGAGTTGGGAGATCTGCTTAATTTTTACTGCAAACAGCCACCCAGATATGTCACAAACATCATCATCACTAACTTATTCATTCACGCTCGTTCTGAATCTCACCTCCTCCTGGGTTTTGGATCAGGGGAGGAGAGCTCTCATGGTGGTTGTGGACGCTAATGGCTGAAAC
>NW_007728289.1:96645-99670 GCF_000696425.1 Galeopterus variegatus | reverse complement strand
GAGCTGGGGACATTTCCAAAGGACTCAATTCCAGAAACACAATGAGATGGTGCGTGCCACCAACGTTTGAAAACACGACACCACGCCCTCCACATTTCCATCAATGATTTGAAGGGAAAGAGACAGAGCACCCTAATGTCACGAGGTTAGTGGACGGCCTTGGATGCAGAGCTGTGATCTAAAATTATCTCAGCGGACTGCGGTGGTGCATGACGTCTACTGCACTGAAAAGTAATAGGAATGAGGGATTATCCTGCANAGAGACAGAGCACCCTAATGTCACGAGGTTAGTGGACGGCCTTGGATGCAGAGCTGTGATCTAACATTATCTCAGCGGACTGCGGTGGTGCATGACGTCTACTGCACTGAAAAGTAATAGGAATGAGGGATTATCCTGCATATAGATTCAAAGACCTGGAGGCTCAAGTGATGAATACATCTAAAAAATACTTCGGCAATTCTATGGATTATATGAACCTAAAGCAGAATACCTAAAAACTGTATGTAATCCAGACAACGTCAAAAACACAGGGACAGCTTCAGTCGGGGAACACGTACCTGGTATTATTCCCTAAGAAACTACATATAAAGCATCACCGATAAAATAAAATAAAGGCAGACGATCTGAGCAAGTTACACCTTTTAAATATTTTCTCCATTATATAAAAAAAGATAGTTTAGTACTGGTTTAAACAAGATCACAAAGATTATTAATTACACATTCAGAAAGCTACATGGTTTTTAGATAACTCAAAAATTATGTGACTGCAGAGCGACTGAAAGATCAAGGGACTGCGGCTTTGCAGAGAAGCCTTTGGGAGAAGTGACGGTTGCCTTTGACAACTACCGGATGGGCTGTCCTATGGAACTGTGCACGGGAATTCTCTGTGGCTCTGGAGGACGACGTATATCTAAGGGGAGGAAGTCTCAGGACACAGAGTTGACCAGGAGCTGGGAAGGATGGCAGGGTCCACAGGGACCTTTGTTGTTGGTGGTGGGTGGCAGGGGGTGCGAGTATTTTTCGAGACAGTAGAGTCTACACATACTTATTAACAGAAGGAAAAAAATGGACACAGGAAGAAGTGACAGAAAGGGATGGAATCAGAGTCCCAGAGGACAGACACAGTGGGCGGCTTAGGAACAGCAGAAAGAAAAGGCAGATGTAGATGAGAAAATAAATAAAACAGTCATTTGAAGTGGAATTAGGAAGGAGAGAAAATACAGGAGGTGATGGACATAGCAGGAAGAAAGGGGGCGTGAGAGTCCCTGGGACATCCCATTTCAAGAGATGCTTGCCCCGCCATGGGCCCGTGCTAAGGGATTGTTTGTTGAGAGTCGCTATTTAAATATACAGCATTTAAAATATTTTAAAATTTTTTATGGAGATAAGATATCACCTAGATGTCAGCAGAGAAGCGTGCTATTTCAGTGGCTTGGCCAAGAGCTTTGCACAGTGGCAGTACCTAGTAGCTACTTGACTTCGGTCGAGTCGTTTAACTGGTCCAAGAATGTTTCCTCATCTGTGAAATGGGCTGTTGTGAGGGTGAAATAAGTGACAAATGCAAAGTCATCAGTAACCACTAAAAAAATGGTGGTTATTCCTATATGTGTGCTAGAGTGTAAGGTGTATAAGGGCAGTGCTGGGCAGGACACAATTCAGTGAACAAATAAATCAGTGCATGAGCTGACAGATAAATTAATCCGCTCACCAAATACTGAGTGCCAACTACGTTCCAGGCACCGCTCTACGCACTGGGGACACACCCATGAGAACAAGTGTTATCCTCGTGTAACTTATAAGGTTAGGTTGAAGAAGACGACGGTGGAGAAGCAGAGGAAAGAGGATCAGGACTGTCAGGGTGGGGACAGCTATTCTAAGTAGGGGGACCAGTGAGGGCCTTCCTGGGGATGTTTGAATTGAGACCTGAAGGAAGTGGCAGAACAGCCCATGCAGATAACTGAGAGAAGGGCCTTCCAGGCAGACAGAAGATCAAGGCCACGGCGTGTCGTGTTCCCAGGCAGCAAGGAAGTCCACAGTGAAATCAGCATGTGGGAAAGGCACGGGAGATGGAGCAGAAGAAGGTAGGAGAAGACTTAATTGAAACACAAAACCTTTCCTGCACCTGCTCCCACCCCATGCACCGTTCACGTCTCCTGAGACCCCACATCTTTATTCACAGGTACTTGGTAGGTGCTTGTTAGTGCGATGCTCGAATGAACGATTGGACAAGTGAGATCACTCTTACCCAGCTCACCGTATGCACAAGCAACAGATGCCTTAGAGAGAAAATCCTCAGCAGATGCAACATACCGTGTGCCTGTACATATGGAGGAGGATAAAAAAAGGCTCCGTTTAGACTGAGCCTCTCTATGGAACCCATGAGTGAGGTCGTCATAATGCACCCGAGATGGAAAACTGCACCCTTCAAGGAATGAGGCACAGGCACAGGTATCAGGGCAGCAGCCTGTGAAACAGGGTCCAGACAGGAAGGGGAAGCAAGAGGCTGCTCCTCCACAGCGTAGGATTCCACCTGGCTTTCTCCAAGACCTCATTGCTTTGGGTCTTAGCTGAACGCATTCTTCTTAAAACATTGCAAGTGTCTCTTAGCTCTCTCTGCAGCATGAAACTCTTCTTCCCTAGGGGGAAGATGTGCAGAAATGCATCACTGGATGTCCACAGTGAGTAATTGGGACCACATGCTCTGGGGCACCCTGCGTGAGTACTGACCTATCTGTGCACAGGACCTGGGACAGCAGGTGCAAGGCTCCAGCGGGGACCTGCCTGGCCCACCGCGATGGCACACTGACCACGCGGGCTTGTTGTAAGAAACCAGCATCATTTTGGAAGAAACTCTCTTCCGATGGAGAGAGTAAGACAGTTGTCAGAAATAGGTTGCACAAGGAGAAAGCATAAAGGAGACTTTTCACTCGAAGAGATTAGCAAAACGGGTTAAATAACACCTCTCGGAAATCTGAGTTTCTCTCCAATTTTCCCTCCTTCATTCTTCCGTCCAGGTCCAGCGTT
>NW_007728289.1:92429-95645 GCF_000696425.1 Galeopterus variegatus | reverse complement strand
CGGAAGGGCCTTCCAGGCAGACAGAAGATCAAGGCCACGGCGTGTCGTGTTCCCAGGCAGCAAGGAAGTCCACAGTGAAATCAGCATGTGGGAAAGGCACGGGAGATGGAGCAGAAGAAGGTAGGAGAAGACTTAATCGAAACACAAAACCTTTCCTGCACCTGCTCCCACCCCATGTACCGTTCACGTTTCCTGAGACCCCACATCTTTATTCACAGGTACTTGGTAGGTGCTTGTTGGTGCGATGCTCGAATGAACGATTGGACAAGTGAGATCACTCTTACCCAGCTCACTGTATGCACAAGCAACAGATGCCTTAGAGAGAAAATCCTCAGCAGATGCAACATACCATGTGCCTGTACATATGGAGGAGGATAAAAAAAGGCTCCATTTAGACTGAGCCTCTCTATGGAACCCATGAGTGAGGTGGTCATAAGGCACCCGAGATGGAAAACTGCACCCTTCAAGGAATGAGGCACAGGCACAGCTATCAGGGCAGCAGCCTGTGAAACAGGGTCTAGACAGGAAGGGGAAGCAAGAGGCTGCTCCTCCACAGCGTAGGATTCCACCTGCCTTTCTCCAAGACCTCATTGCTTTGGGTCTTAGCTGAACGCATTCTTCTTAAAACATTTCAAGGGTCTCTTAGCTCTCTCTGCAGCATGAAACTCTTCTTCCCTAGGGGGAAGATGTGCAGAAATGCATCACTGGATGTCCACAGTGAGTAATTGGGACCACATGCTCTGGGGCACCCTGCGTGAGTACTGACCTATCTGTGCACAGGACCTGGGACAGCAGGTGGGCAGGTGCGAGGCTCCAGCGAGGACCTGCCTGGCCCACCGCGATGGCGCACTGACCACGCGGGCTTGCTGTAAGAGACCAGCATCATTTTGGAAGAAACTCTCTTCTGGTGGAGAGAGTAAGACAGTTGTCAGAAATAGGTTGCACAAGGAGAAAGCATAAAGGAGACTTTTCACTCAAAGAGATTAGCAAAACTGGTTAAATAACACCCTTCGGAAATCTGAGTTTCTCTCCAATTTTCCCTCCTTCATTCTTCCGTCCAGGTCCAGCGTTTACCACATGGGGCCAAGAGCCAGGGCTCTTTTCTCTCCCGCCCATGGAGCTGGGAGGGTTGGGGGGTGGTGTGTGTGTGAGTGTGTGTACAGGCAGGTGTGTGTCTACCTGTGCATGGAAAATGGAGAGTCTGGACCACCATCCGAGGGAAATACACGGTTCACACAGCGGACTGTGAGCAGCATGGGGCACTTTCACGTGGAGGAAAGGGCAGGTGAGGAAACGGTTTGCCTGAAGGCTGGCTTAGACCTGATCGACATCATAAATACCAACAGTTCAAACACACGGGTCAGGTGGGTCTCAGGGGACTTGCTCATAAGACCAAAAGCGTCACACTCAGGATCACGTCGAAAAAGAAAAGGAAAATAATAAAAGCCAATCATTTTTGCAAATGCACTAATTTTGCTGTCCAAATGCAAGTCAAGGCCCCTATTCTCAGGGAGGCTCACAAAGGGAATGCTGAAGGTCGATCCGTCCCCGCGCTGTGACCTTTTGTGGCTGTGGCAAAGATGAACGCCAAGCTAGTGGGGCTGTCTCTGTCCGGAGTTTCCACTGACACAGGCTGCTGGCACCTTTAGTCTGGCTGTGTTCTCATGGTCTACGTCAGTGGGCAAACAAGGCATTCAATAAACGTTTTTTGGATTAGTTTTGGGAAAATCTTGGGTCCTTTAGTTCTGACAGATGAAAATGCCTAATTAAAGGCACAGAAATTTAGCATTTGAACTGAGATCGTGTCTAGTGGATCCCAGATGTCCCGCCACATGGGGTATCTACTGTCCTCCCACATGCAGCCAGCATGTGGAGTGGCCCCTGCTGCCACGACCTTCAGCCTCTCCTGGCCCGGTGGCCCCCACCTCNGTATGTGGGATCCGAACCCTCGGCGGGAGCACCACCGCGCTTCCCAAGCGGCGCACTGTAGTAGTGCACCACCGGGCCGGCCCTCCAAAGGGAATGCTGAAGGTCGATCCGTCCCCGTGCTGTGACCTTTTGTGGCTGTGGCAAAGATGAACGCCAAGCTAGTGGGGCTGTCTCTGTCCGGAGTTTCCACTGACACAGGCTGCTGGCACCTTTAGTCTGGCTGTGTTCTCATGGTCTACGTCAGTGGGCAAACAAGGCATTCAATAAACGTTTTTTGGATTAGTTTTGGGAAAATCTTGGGTCCTTTAGTTCTGACAGATGAAAATGCCTAATTAAAGGCACAGAAATTTAGCATTTGAACTGAGATCGTGTCTAGTGGATCCCAGATGTCCCGCCACATGGGGTATCTACTGTCCTCCCACATGCAGCCAGCATGTGGAGTGGCCCCTGCTGCCGCGACCTTCAGCCTCTCCTGGCCCGGTGGCCCCCAGCTCTTCCCCTTTCTTGTTTCCAAAGGAACAAGCACTGGCCCTCTTTAGCTGCTCTTTGTCACACCTACCAGTGCCAGGCCAGGGTGGGCTGATTTATTCTCATCTACAATAACAACAAAAAAGAATCTGCTCTGACCAGGTCGGCTGAACTGTAGTGGTTTGGGAGATCTGGGATCAGGTAGTAGTCATGTCCCATGTCCTCGAAAACATTATCACAAGACTATTTTTACTTAGAAGCAGACGTGACGGCTCTAGAAAGCCATGAAATAACCTAGAACGCTTCTTGTAATTCTTACCCTATATCCCTGCATGTGGGATGTAACCTAGTAACAATCCCAAATCTATGCGTCATGTACGACCAGTAGAAAAACAGATGTCATAATAAGGCAAGGCTGCCCTTCTCTCTTTCTCTCCTTTGAGTCTCCCCCTTCTTGTGATTATGAAATGCTGAGCTCTGCTGGTCTCTGCAGAGCACATTTCTCAGGCTGACCTGACCTATGCACTTCCCCGGTCGCAATAATCACATCGGCTCAATAAATCCCATGCTTTATATGTGCAGCCTTAGTTTATTCTGGGTCAACACCCAATTCCAAAAAGGAATAAAGTCAATCTGAAAATGCATACACGGTATGAAAGCGGATGAGAAAATTTAACTGAAAATAGGGGGTAAGAAAAATACAGTGCAGACAGAAATAGCAGGAAGGGTCCCAAATGCATTCTAAGATGTCCTGTACGTTTACTAAAGGTGGGCCACGGATTTCACTCTTGGCTTCCCAGCAGCCGACGTAGAAAGAAA
>NW_007728289.1:90055-92152 GCF_000696425.1 Galeopterus variegatus | reverse complement strand
TTTACTAAAGGTGGGCCACGGATTTCACTCTTGGCTTCCCAGCAGCCGACGTAGAAAGAAAACTTGAATGGTTTCTTATGTCCTCAAGACAAAAACAAAATAATTGCTTGGAAGGATCCTAACTATTTCTGGCAAAGACACAAGAGAAAGGATATCTCCAGGATCCTTGTAAAGAGAACATACGATTAGTGACATTGTCATAGCGCTGCACAGTAAGTGCAAACACAAGGTTTGAGCAGCTGTTTTAATATTTCACAGAATATGGCCAAAGTGCAATCAAGAAAAAGCCTTTGTATAGGTGGCCACAGCAAGTCAGCCCGAGATATGTGGTTCTCTAGGGACACGGTGTCATCCAGGGTCAGGGTTCAGAGACTCTCAAGGGCTGGGAGAACTTGAAACCTTTCAGGAAATCCTGGAGGTATATAATTTCTGCTATGGACTGAATGTTTTCCCCCAAATTCTTATGTTGAAACCCTATCCCCCAAGGTGATGGCTTTAGGAGATATTAGGGGATATTAGGAGCCACCTACTGTGAGAAATAAATGCTTGCCATTTAAGCCACTGAGGCTATGGTGTTTTTGTTACAGCAGCTCGATGGCTTTAGGAGATATTAGGGGATATTAGGAGCCACCTACTGTGAGAAATAAATGCTTGCCGTTTAAGCCACTGAGGCTATGGTGTTTTTGTTACAGCAGCTCTCACTGGCTAAGACAATGTCTCTCCATCCAGTTTTGAGTTATTGTGTGTTGAGTGGCAGTGAATTTGAAAGTGTTCTCTCTGATAAGCACAGGAGTGTAGCTACCTCGAGTGGCTGGTTAAGTACAGATGCACCTGCTCTGATGGTTGGCCAAGCCGGAGGTAGGGTTGATATTCTCTTGGGAAAGCTGACAAGCCAAAGCAGAACAGCCACCTGAACAGAAGGTCCAGCACCAAAAATCAACCCAAAGTATACCCCCTTCCATTCCAAATGACTCCGTGGAGAGCCTGGGCCAGAGAATAGGACCGCTGAAGGGATGCGGATAGGTGGGCTCATGCTGGCTGGAGTCAGACCAAGCAGGAGACATTTGAATCGAATTCTGTAGGTAACCGGCAGGCAGCGGGGATTCTTAAGTCCCAAGGAAACACAAGGAAAACTGTACTTAAGGAAGCTCCCCGTGCAGCCTGAGGGATTCAGGGGAACAGACCAGTGATGTGGAAATCAGCCACCCAGAGTCCCATCTCAGGTGAAAGGCGACGGGGATCAGAACGAGGGTGTAGGCTGTTTTCCAAGAGATAACAGGAAATCATGGAGACACTGGGGACTTCGGAGGGACACATTAAACATGGTCCCCTGCAGCAGAAAGGTGCATTGAAAGAAAAGGTCGGCCCGATTTACAACCTCCCAGCGAGAACACGCACGCGGAAGCCCAAATGCACAATGTGCTTCCCAGCCCTTGAACCTTCCTCCTTATCTGACATGGGTACTCTGAGAAACAACTTCTTGTCCCAAAGAATCTGACTAACTGGATTCCACAGAAAATCCAAAAGCTCATCAATACGATTGCATTCAGTGTTACGCAGTGTGAATGTTTTAAAATAACTTGAATAGACATTTCTTTGAGCTGAGTTTCAAAATGGTCCTCTCGTCCGTCATCCCAGCATGCCAGGCACTAGGCTGGTGTTTTACATACAGCAGGCAGTGAGGTGACCAGGAGCAGAGTCACAGACGAGAGAGGAAGCTTGAACCACCCACAAAGTACAACCAGCCCCGACTTGGGGAATGCACATTCTTAGGCATAGGTACAGTTTGGCTGGTGCTTTTCAAACCACAGGTGGGATTTGCAGGCACATACTTGGGGATGCATGTGATGCACTATTACATAAAATGTATTTCCTCCTGAGGTCACAGATAAGATAGCTCCTGAAGTGCTCAGGGCCACAGATATGGCCATTGCTGAGCTTGGAGTGGTCACTTTCTCAGCTCAGAGTGGCCGGTACATGCTGGGGACACATGATGAGTGGGATGGGGCTCGGCCCCAGTGATCTTTCTTGGCAGCGCCTTCTACTTCTTAAGGCTGGAACCCTGAGCTTTTGTTTTCTCTTGCCAGCTGGTTTGTG
>NW_007728289.1:89082-89672 GCF_000696425.1 Galeopterus variegatus | reverse complement strand
ATTACATAAAATGTATTTCCTCCTGAGGTCACAGATAAGATAGCTCCTGAAGTGCTCAGGGACACAGATATGGCCATTGCTGAGCTTGGAGTGGTCACTTTTTCAGCTCAGAGTGGCCGGTACATGCTGGGGACACATGATGAGTGGGATGGGGCTCGGCCCCAGTGATCTTTCTTGGCAGTGCCTTCTACTTCTTAAGGCTGGAACCCTGAGCTTTTGTTTTCTCTTGCCAGCTGGTTTGTGACCCAATGAAATAATGTCAAAAAAGACTTTTAAAAGCTTTTGAATGATTGTCATTTTCAAGACGGTCACAGTGGGATTTCCCCCCAACTTGTCCTGGGGCTTCCACATCACAGGGAGGCCTTTCTTGGCCCTTCGTCCATCCCGCATGTTCCCTGGGACAGAATCCTGGAGAACAAGCTTAAAGGAATATTCGAGTCATCTGTCCCTAGCCATCTGCACCGGGAGGACATCCGTGTATTTGTCTGACCTCACCAGATTTAGTTTCTGGGAAGAAATAATTGTTGTAAGAATTTTATATTTCAAGGAGGATCAATATGCTCTAAGGTCTGTGCAATAGGAATAAAATT
>NW_007728289.1:86211-87920 GCF_000696425.1 Galeopterus variegatus | reverse complement strand
AGGATTGGCAGTGGCTTGTGAAACCACAGGAGGAGTCCAGTTCTTTATCACTCCAAGGGCAATATCTCCCCTATTTCCAATTTCCAGTCCTTCAGTGACATGGGGCCCGTGGACCTGTTAAATGTCACACTGAGAATCTAGAAATATATTGGCTCAGTGTCCAGTAGAGATAAAAGACAAGTGTGCTGGATACTTTATAACTTGTTTGATTTCATGGACGTAGCAGGGATTTTTTTTTATTATAACAATTTTATATTCTGAGAGCCTCAATTGCTTGAAGATCTGCCTGTAGGAATAAAATTTTTCCTATGACCTGTTTGGCGAGCTAGATTTTAAATGTGGTTCTCAGAGAACTTTTATTTCAAAATATCACTTATTCGCGTGATACTTATCAACGTAAAAAGTGATCTCAGATCGCGTCTCACTTAATGCACACACCAACCTGGTTCCCCAGCTGTCATCTCCCCTTTTATAAATAAGGACACTGATTCTCACAAGAGACTCCCCCTGTGGAAGAGTCTCGTCTTTTGAACTTAAAATCGGTGTTTTTCTTTTATCACATGCTGTCTAATGAGGCTTGGCAAGTCACATGCAAGTTTCCAGAGTTTGCTTTTTTTCTGCCAGCCTGCAGGAGAAGATGAAATTCATCGATTTGCTTAGCACACACTGTAACTCACAGTGGGCAGCTGTGAAGCCTAAGTCTAAGAGATGCTGAAACATACAATCTCTGTGAGTGGTGCAATTTCCCCAAACTCCTGCCCCATGTGCAGATGAGAGAACCCAGGCACTCAACGGCACCCACTGCAGGGGATTTGCTAATTCCTGTTAAATCCCAAATTGTATTCTCTTCCGTTCCTCCCAGAACTTTGTTTTTGAGTGTTAAGATCCGTAGACTCTGTCACCATTCAGCAGGAACCCCTCTTTCTTTCAAGANAGAATTTTATATTTCAAGGAGGATCAATATGCTCTAAGGTCTGTGCAATAGGAATAAAATTCACATAGAGAGTTCAGTGTCTTAAAATAATTCTTTTTCTACTCATTTAATTATAAAGCAATATATTTATAATTTCTTATTCCATTTTGAAAAACTGGAATTCCTAATAAATGAGCTTCTAGGGGAAGATAAAAATGATTCTGTTTACACATCAAAGTAGATCACGAAACAATTCCCCTATAAACTGTTGTTTAATTCTGATTCTGAAGAATGGAGCTTTCGCTGCCTTAGCAAAGACTCATCTTCCAGAGATTCAGGCTTCCCTGAAGACACCGGGCCAGAGACAGAAAGGCCGAGTCTCTCCCCCTGGGGACGGACTATAACAGATGCCTCCCCAGTGCAGGTGCAGAGACTCCTGACATCGTGCCTGCCACCATGAAGCTGTCCCGGGATACTTCCTATCTCCTGATAGTCAAACATCCATTTGATAATCATCCCTTTAAGTTAATCCAAACTTAAAGACGGGGAAGTAGAGTGACGTGGCTAAGGTCACAGAGAAGGACTCAAACGAGGATTGGCAGTGGCTTGTGAAACCACAGGAGGAGTCCAGTTCTTTATCACTCCAAGGGCATTTTCTCCCCTATGTCCAATTTCCAGTCCTTCAGTGACACGGGGCCCGTGGACCTGTTAAATGTCACACTGAGAATCTAGAAGTATATTGGCTCAGTGTCCAGTAGAGATAAAAGACAAGTGTGCTGGATACTTTATAACTTGT
>NW_007728289.1:80403-85281 GCF_000696425.1 Galeopterus variegatus | reverse complement strand
AAATCCCAAATTGTATTCTCTTCCGTTCCTCCCAGAACTTTGTTTTTGAGTGTTAAGATCCGTAGACTCTGTCACCATTCAGCAGGAACCCCTCTTTCTTTCAAGACTTGCTATTTGACCAGCGAGGTCTGTCTCTCCCACTAACAGGGCACATCAGTTGAAATGAAGCAGACTCTGTCACCATTCAGCAGGAACCCCTCTTTCTTTCTTGCTATTTGACCAGCGAGGTCTGTCTCTCCCACTAACAGGGCACATCAGTTGAAATGAAGAAAAAATATGCATTTAGGAATTCTGAATGGAGAACCTATTATTTTATTGGTAAAGTTTGGAACCAAGGGATTTAACAGATTACTCAAGCTATGGAGACGTAAGAACTAAGGACCTGCTGATGACCTGAATGTCACTACAGAGAAGAGAGAATTCTGGAGAGGTCCAGGATCAGCAAGAGAGCTCTGGCTCTGCATGGATTAGCCAGTCAAGAAAAAGGTTTGGGTTGGGTTAGCTTTAGATAAGATTAGTTTACAACCTTAAATGTCCCACCCCACCCCAGGCCAGTGATTGCGGGGTGCCAGCCAAACGATGAGATGGCTGATAGCTTTTCACACAGACAGAAGCATAAACCCTATTTTCGATCTTTTGCAGACCTGGTGGTAACGTGCAGCTGCCTCCTGATAATCACGCTGTCCCCTCGTGTTCGTGCTGCCAGAGCCGTCGGGCCTCACCAGTGCCAAGGCAGTTGGCCACTCATGGAGCTGAGTTGCTAAAAGTGTTCTGCAAAGAACACGGACTCACATTTGGGAGCATATTCTGGTAAAACTAACTTCTATTTTTGAATGTCAACAGCCACTTAGATTTTTTTAAAAAATGGTTATGCATTCTTTTCTTTCTTATTCTGCCCTTATTTAACCAACTTTCTTTCCTTCCTTCCCTGCCTCCTTCCTTCCTACCGTTGGAGGCAGTGAGTTCTCCTGCAAAGGTCAAGTACTTTGGAGTCAGCACATCTAGGTGTTCATCCTCTGGTGAAATGGGAGGTCTTGGGCACCTCCTTAACCTCATTCACTCAGATTCCTCAAGTCTGTTTATTATGTTGTTATCAAAAAAATATCTCTCTGCCCACCCTGTGGCCACATACCAGGCACCATGAACCGGGTCTGGACCTCACAGATTCGTGATCGACACGTATAAACACCTGTAAACAGCACGGCTTTCACCACACTTCACTTCAAATAAAAGCACCAAGTAATCTATATTATTTTTGTTTGTTTGTTTGAACTCCTATATGAGCAAAAACTGGAATATTTGATTGCATGAGAATGAAGGAAGTATGTAAGAATGCCGACCACACGTGGCAAGGTGATGCTGAGAAATACACGAGTCGACAGAGAGAAATGTAGCTACACAAGTAATAAAAAAGGGTGAATGCCCACACAACCTCACGCATGTCTGACATCATTGCTTTTCTCGAGGTTTCCAAAAACTCACTTTATTAAGTGGCTCTTTTCCATCTCCTAAGACCTCCTCTGGGACAATTTCAGGAAAGCAGACCTGGCTGTGGTATAAATGCAGGAGCCTCACACTGAGGGGGTCATGAGAGCGGCATCACGCCCACCTGCTCAGCCCCAGACCCCCCAGGTCCCCCAGCCTGCGGCCCGTCCTGGAAGACAGGATCGCCTCATCCTCCGTGAGAGAACGTGGCTCTGCAGAGTCCCAGTCGGATGCCCAGGACTCCCTGCAGCCTCATTTCCACTCTGTAAACCGCGTGTTCCGACCCCATCTCAACTATCCCCCGACCCAGCAGCTCAGGCTCTTGAGACCCTCTCACGGTGCCCTCTAGAGCTCGCGGTCCATTCTCTAATGTCTCCCAGTGTCATCTTCTCTCTGGCACGCTACTGGGAACGGGCTCTTCCTGCCGACGCTGCCCTGCCCTGGCCCTCCTGCCCAGGGGGGTCACTTTCCCACGCCCCCCGCCACTCGGTCTGTGCCGAAGACACGTCTCGTGCATCCCACGATGCTTTCTGCCATCCTCTCACCTGCCCTCCACCCTTCCTCTGTTTGCATCTTCCACAGCCCGTCGGGGTCACTCCCACCCCTGTGACAATTTCGGCTCTGGCTCACCGTCTGGGATCTCGGTATCCACAGAGACGCTCCTTCCAATGTCCTGGCCCCTGATCCCGCCCCCTCCAGTGACCTCGTCTCCCACCCACCTTGCCCACTGTTCCCATGGCGCCAGCCCTAGTCTCTGATTATGAAAACTGCTCCCTCTGTAAATATCCGCTTCCGACCTCCTGCTGTCTCTGCAGCTCCTCTCCTCCAGTATCTAACAGTCCCTCTCGGCTCCTGTCTCTCCCTCCCACACCCCCCTGTGCACCTCCCCAGCATCAAGGCCTTGCACACTCCCAGATCCCGGGTCCCCGCCTCACTTCATGAACTCGCTTGGCTCAACCCAGCCCTGGTGAACCCCAAATCTCTCTACATGCCTGCACCCATGAAGCTGGATGTGGCTTGGAGGAAATTAAGTGGTAATCTTGACAGGTCTATTTTTAAAGTCACGGTCAAGACTTCAGGTGAGCTCTTCACGCTGTTCACACCCTGGACCCCCACTTCCCTAGCACCCGCCCTGCACCTGGGGAAGCGGCCATGGGTTCCATCGTCCCGGCTGTGGCAGCCTGCACCTCCTCCATGCTGCCTCTCACTGTGGCGGGCACTCCTGCTGAGGGCCAGCCCTGTCACCAGCAGGTGCATTCATGCTCGGGCGCATGGGCCTGTCCTGCTCAACGCCCATCAGTAGGTTCAGCAGCGGCTCAGCTCCTCCTGACACCAGCCTGGTCCCGAGCCCCAGGGTGTCTACTAATAGCACCTTCTCCCGGGAAGGAATGACACTCACTGCAGCAGGGACAGCTTCCCCCGAGGACGTCATATGGTGGAGGCATCTCCTACCTCCTGAACGACACACTGTCCAAGCCGGGAGGGGACTCAGCAATCACACCGAGGCCCTGACCAAGAAATCAAGGCTCCGAGAGGCCAAGTCGTAGGCGATGCTCTGCGGCATATTTGGTATAAAGTGGGGTGCTCTTTCCCCACTAGAAAAATAGCACGGAGCTTCTGAAAGGCTGTGCAAGTGACAGAAGAGATCACACGCCCGTTCCTTGGTGTTTATGAAGCGAACACACGTGGGACAGGAGGAATGAGAGAAGAGGGTACATGGTCAGTAGAAGCGGGCGCTCTGCCAAGGGACAGCCGTGCGGGTTTGCCCAGCGCCACCACCAGCGCGCCGCGACCCTGGGATGCCTGTCCGTCTTCCTGGGTCTGCTCTTCCCACTGGGCAGGTGACGAAGGGACAGACTGTGCCCGCTCCAAGGACGGCTGTCACCTTCACAGGTCTGGGTCACTCCTGGGCCCGGGACTCACACACATCTCACAGAAGACCTCCAACCCCCGTGCCTTCCGCTTCTTGCCCCCGACCGTGGCCCTTCACGTCTTCGGGCTGTATTCTCATGAGGCCTGGCTCCTGTGGTTGGCAGCAGGGTGACTGTCCGTGCTTCTCCTCCAGTAGAAACAGGCTAGTCCGTCCCCCCAGGTCGCCCGGCTGCCTGCAGAGCAGACGCAGCCTGCACACATCACCGGCTCTCTCTCTTCCACCTTGCTGCGTTCTCCTACTCGAGTGATGGCTACATGGGACTCACGACCCAACGAATCCCATTTCTTTCAAAAACCTTGGACTTGGTGTCCTCACGCTGCTGGCCTTCTGCCACGCATAGTCTGTTCCTTTGACTTGACTTAAAGCCAGTGACTGACGTGTCAGCTCTTGAATGCTGTCCTTAAAGGCTCCCGGTTAGGTCGGTGCGAGCAGTGCCCCTGAACCTGCGGGCAGCGGAGACACTGTAACCCCATTTTCTTACACTAACAAGGAAAGATTTATTTCTATTCTGGGATATATGGGCCAAAAAGAGTAGAATAGAAAGACGTAGCTTCCTTACTGTGTTCCTGACGTGCATTGATCATCCACTGCGGTACCAGCCAATAGACATGGGACGCGCCACAGACCCAGGCCACTCTTTTGGGCCACCCAGGAGCTGAGCCCCGGTTCCGTGTGTGGGAAATAACGTACTGCGCCAGAGCCTGGCTGGCTGTCCACCAAAGCCTGGTACTCTTCTCCTGGGTCCTCAGCTAGACAGCATGTCCTCGCCTCGCTTGTAGTGACATCAATTCTGGAGAACAGAATGCAGGAGGGAAGGACGCGTCCCAGGTACAGGGGGGCCCATAAGAGTCCCCCAGGCAATTGTGCACCTTCTGCCAGCTCGATAGTGGAGCCCTAGGTGACCTTGGAAGCCATGTGCTGGGAGCAGGCAGAGCTGCCGTTAGCTGGCACCCCCAGTGGTGTAGAATGGGACCGTCCCCTGTCCCACGACCTCCACTCACTGACCGAACACTGTGAATGCAGAACGGCCATGGTGTCGGTCACTGACGTCCAGGACATAACTGTTACAGCAGCCGGCGCCCCTTCTACCAAAGGACAGCAGTGCCCCCACCCACAGTTTCAGTTACCTGCAGTCAATCGCAGTCCGAAAATATTACATGGAAAATTCCAGAACAAACAATTCACACATTTTAAATTGCACGCTGTTGTGATGCAACCTCTTGCCATCCTGCTTCCTCCCGCCTGGGACGCGAACCCTCCCTCTGTCCAGCGCGTCCACGCTGGCCACGCTGACCCGCCCGTGAGTCACTCAGCAGCCGTCGCGGGTATCAGACCCACTATCGTGGTGCTTGTGCTCAAGTCACCCTCATGTTACACCATGATGGCCCCAAAGTGCAGGCGTAGTGATGCTGACATACTGCTCCAACTGTTCTCTTGTATTACTAGTTATTGTGAATCCC
>NW_007728289.1:65725-80198 GCF_000696425.1 Galeopterus variegatus | reverse complement strand
TTCAGTTACCTGCAGTCAATCGCAGTCCGAAAATATTACATGGAAAATTCCAGAACAAACAATTCACACATTTTAAATTGCACGCTGTTGTGATGCAACCTCTTGCCATCCTGCTTCCTCCCGCCTGGGACGCGAACCCTCCCTCTGTCCAGCGCGTCCACGCTGGCCACGCTGACCCGCCCGTGAGTCACTCAGCAGCCGTCGCGGGTATCAGACCCACTATCGTGGTGCTTGTGCTCAAGTCACCCTCATGTTACACCATGATGGCCCCAAAGTGCAGGCGTAGTGATGCTGACATACTGCTCCAACTGTTCTCTTGTATTACTAGTTATTGTGAATCCCCGATTGTGCCTAATCGCACATCCAGCTTTACCACAGGTATGCACGTGTGTAGGTGTTCATGGACGTGTAGGGTCCGGCACTCTCCGTGGCGCTGGGCATCCTCTGGGAGTCTTAGAACGTGTTCCCAGTGGATAACGGGGACCGCTGTACTCATTAGGAGTCTTGGTGAGAGGCAGTGACCACCTCCCACTGTAGGGACTGAAAAGCCACCCATGCCCCTGCATCTAGAGTGCACTCACATGCATGTGACCTCGGCTTTGTCAATCTGATGGGCCCACACCTGACTTTGACTATGAGGGACACATTCTGGGTGAGAGGAGGTGGCAGGGGCTATTCACTCTGTTTCCAGGGCAGCAGGGGTGGCAGCCGCAGTGGCCATTGTCCAGGCTCGCAGTGTCACGACTTGAGGACACTGCCTGAGCCCTGCAGCTGCAGCGTGACAGCAGCCAACCCTGCTTCTCCAGCTTCCCACGAGTCTGTGCCCCGTGCGATGTCGTCCGCAGACCCTTCCTCTGCTCGGGTTAGCTAGAGGTGATTTCTGTAGCCTGCAGCTCAGAACTCCTGCTGACACAAACCCGTCCCTTTCAGGGAGGAAAAGACGGGGGGAACTGTCCTGACTGCGGCCTCGGGGGACCACCCTCCTCTGGGTGCACCTCTCACTTCCCGAGAGGGAGTCACAGCCTGTGCTGGGAACAGCTCCGGCTTCCACGGTGGCTTCCGTAGGCTGCAGGAGGGAAGACCGCCCACCTGTATTTTGACTGTCCTCAGGTTGTGCCAAAGTAGATTAAATGTGACCAAAATAAAGCCCGCTGTTTGGGAAAACAGGGAATTGAAAAGACAAGTAAAATGCTGAAAAGAAAACTCAGAAAAATACCCAAGGAGGTCAAAGAGAAGACGCCTTCCCTGGGAATGCTGTGTTATCAATGGCAAAGAGACATGAAACCAAACAGGCATTGTAGGTCAACTGGACTCTTCTGCAACAAGAGCATAATTTAGATTTTGTCACGTTATATGCTCTCTTAAAGTCCCCACGTTCCAAATCTCAGCTGAACTAGGTCAAAGAAAACGGGCTACAAAGGAGCTGGTGGTAGGGGCAGGTTAGCCGGCATTTTGTCTCAAGATGTTATTGTACCAACATGACCCTTCCAGCCAGGTCACATTCCTACTGTGGGTGGCAGGAGAAAGGAAAATCAACGGCGGGGATGACAGAAAGTCCCTGTCGGGCAGTCTTGCCTTAGCAACCACGCACCTATCTTGGGTGTGACCATGCTTGTGACAGTTCCAGGATTCCTTCTGCATTTCCCCCATGAAGTTTCAGGAGTCTGGAATGCTGCTGTCATACTGGCCCTGGGGACCTCATGCCTCCTCATCACCAGGCCACTGTGCAATGTGATGAGGCTGCTTTTCCTACCCCCTTGGTCTGAGCTACCCTTGGGAATGGCTCTGGCCACCAGACTGTGGCAGAAGTGACATGGCGCCCATCTTGCAGATCCATCTTCTTCCTTTTGGAACCCAGAGACCACCCAGCTGTGAAGACATCTAGCCCAGCACCCTGGAGGCTGAGTGTCTCATAGAGGGGACCCAAAGTTCCAGGGTTGGCAGCCAGCCCCCAGAGGTGGCATCGTGGACCCCCCGGCCTGGCTGGATGCAGCTGTATGAGTGAGCCCAGGCGGGAGCAGCCACAGACCCAGCAGTCCGCCCACGCACAGTGAGGAACAGCGCAACGTTGCTGTCCTGAGCCACTCGGCTGCACGGCGGTTGTGCCCCAAGAGGTCATGGGCATGAGGTTAGACCAAGACATGAGGAGGGTAGGGAAGGAAAAGCCCTGTTTGTTGAGGAGCTGGCAGACAGAGAAATTGTGCAAACTTCCAACATCCAATTAGCTTTGGATCCTTAGAACCCAAAGATTGGTTAAGTTTGCAAAAGAAGCTGAAAACGACATAGAACGTGTGATAAGAAATGCAACTCATGTTCAGCTAGGTTAGCTTTAAAAGTTCGTCCCTTGAATTCCAGGAAAAACTGAAAAGCTCTCAAAATAGCTGAGAGTCAGACAAATCCAGGGGACAGTTCTGTGGCATTATCGCATCGCAGACCATTTCCACCACCTCCTGAGGCATTTTCTGGCCTCTGAGCAAACTTTAGGAGAAACGCAGCTTCTGTGATTACTCTGCTGAGTGTGATCACTCCTCCCCTGCCCGACTTCTGTGTCCAAACAGAGCTCCTAAATTAGATCCCTGAAATTCATAAAAATGCACAGAATGCACGCCTAAAACACAGGACCTACTGCTCTAGAAAAAAAATCGTCTTTTGTACAAATTTAGAAACGTTCAAAGGAGTGATACCCATGAAACGAATGCTTAGAAATTCTCATACAAAGAACCGAGAACCCTTTCTGCAATGGTGCTCAAGATGGGGAATCACAGCAACTTGTTCTGGGCTAAAAGGTGACTTTTGTCACAGCGAGGCTCTGGACAGCAGTGAACTGGCTCCTGCTCACCTTGTTGGCATGAGCAGAACCAAAGCCATGTTGGGACCTACAACCTCCTGGGCTCTAAAAGACTTTAAGAGGACACAGTTTTTTTCTTGGCTAGGATTTCTCTGAGTTTCCTCTTTTCCCACGGTTATTTGATATTTTGAACCTTGATTATGGGGCAAGACGACACAATTTACGTGAATGTAAAGTTTTCCAGCCAGCCTGGAGCTGCAGACTTGCACGTACCACCCAGACCCTGGGAAACCGAGGCAGACATCACTAAAGCTGTGCTGATCCCCCCTCCAGCAGGACTCTGAGATAACAGCAAGGACGGGAGCAGAAACCAGATGGAGCCTGGGTGAGACCGTGCACCTGGCTCATAGACACGGAGCCCCTGCGGCTCACGTCCCCTCCCTCCTGCTTTTCATGTCCCACGTTCCATTCCCTCAGCCCCCTCTTTAAAACCCCTCAGTGAATCTGAGTCTCTGAGATGGCTTTGGTCTGGCCACTCTCCTTGAAGTTTACCAGAAAGATGGGTCAGCCCAGCATCTCTCCCCAGGTCACTGTGTTCCGGAATAAAATCTGACCTCCGTTTTCACCAACATTTGACTTTTGAGTTGTTTGCTTTTGAAAGGGGACAGGCAGCCGGGCCTGTGGCCGGTAATAACCTCTCTAGCAGCACCTCTGACCACTTCCTCCCGAACTACTTGCTGGAAGCCACATCTGGGACTTGGTGCCTCTGTCCTCACCCCTGGGGCTCCTGGCAGGGAAGGCCCTTCCTCCTCTCCCTTCCAACCAGATCCCAGTGCGCCTCCTCTGTCCCATGGCTGCCCGACTCATGCTTTAGCGCACATCAGGCCCCACACCTGGAACATTCTTCCCTTCTCTAGAGTCTTCCCGACCATCCCATTGAAAAGGCACCTCCGCACCCTCTGCGGTGACTTTCGGTCCCAGGACCCCATGGTCTTCCTACATAGCACTTCCCGAGGCCGCAATTAGCTTTCTCCTTTGTTGACTTGTTTATTTTCTGTGTCTCTCCCTGGAGGTGAACTTTGCTGGGGTGAGACTCACGTCACAGGCTCATTGTCACTCCAGCATCAGAACGTCACCCCACACAGGGCAGGTGTTCAGAAAACAGGCAGCGGGCGAAGGAGAGAACAGAGGACATGGGAGGAGGGAGCGGGGCGCATCGACCATGCTGCCCCTGCGTGATCCACACAGCTCCAGCCCCGGCTCGTGGAAAACCTGGGGTTGCACTTCCGAGATGCAGGCAGACTCCGTACCCACAAAGCAGCGAGCGTCCACGCAGCGGGGACCTCATTTAAACCCAACAACTTTGGGAGGCAGCCGTTTAATCATTATTATCATTTTGTGGATGGAAAAGACAAGCGGAAAGACCCCTGGGGTCTGCAAAACAGACCCCAGCACCTGTGACCTGCAGACTCAGTTCGGGGCTGGGTGACTGCACGTGGAGCCTGCCCCATGACCTCCGGCTGCTTTCGAGTTTTTCCCAGAAGGATTAAAGCCAATGTCCTGACTTGCTAACCCACGGGTGTACACAGGATTACATGCTTCATGTCATTGCCCCCTTGCATGACGGGGTTTATTTAAATCAGACCATGTGGTTAAGGGGAGCGGTTGCAAGCTCCCTAATTCTCATTGCACACAACAGGCACTAAATCTTTCCTCTTCAGTGGTGACTTCTCACTAGGGCTTTGCATGATAATTAAACTCAAGGGACTGGCTTCCAGCAACTCCCACAGAGAGGAGATTCTCACCTCGGAATTCCAGCCCCCGGAGTTGAAAGGTGACAAGACCATTTCCGATTTCGATCAGGTGGACAAAGGCGTTGAGGTCGTCTGAAGCCAGGATGAAGCAGTCGCCGGCGCTGTAGTTACCCCAGCGACCCAGGAGCAGGTCTCCGCAGAGGGACTCCTGCAGGGTCCTGGTCAGGTGCTCGTAGAAGATGGAGTTGAGGTTGTTGTCATCGCCCCCTGCAGGTGGAAGAGGAAAACTCTCAGTGAACGCTCACTACCTACGGACTCAGACCGAGGGGACCGGGAGCTGTCGTCTGATGATACACACAAAAAGGAAGACCTGTACTTCATTCGATCTAGTGGATTGTACGAGACCCTCCTATCGCTTCCTCTATGCTCTCAGGCAATCTCATCTACACAAATGGATTTAATTCCTGCCTAAAAGCAGGTAACTTACACGTTCATACCTCCAGCTGAGAGCCACACCTGTCCACCTGCTGTCCTACTTACCATTTCTCTTGTACGTCCCAATGCTCCTCAACATCCACGTGTCCAAATCGGGGAGCCCCTCGCCCCTGTTCCCCATCTGAGTGAACGGCACCACCACCCCGTGGCCACACCTAGGGACCTTCTGTCCCACTTCTTCTCAATGTCACCCTCTTCAAGTGTTTTTTGCATCTTTCTACTTTCCTCCATCTCTCTTACCTCCACCCCATTCCGAGCTCCCGATCTGTGTCCCATGGACACCCACGCTGGCCCTGGGACTCACCAGTGTCCATTCACTGGGACCTGCCCTCCCCTCTGTTTTCGACACTGCAGCCAGAATGAACTTCTCAAGTTGAAAGTCGAATGTGTTAGCCAGGACCCTCTGCCCCCACTACTTAAAACCTTTAGTGGCTGCTCAATGCTTTAAAATAGAGATGAGACTTCTTAACGCGGCCGATAACAGGGTGACAACATAATTTATCATTCAGAGGAATAAGCTAGGACCGTCCTGAGCAAATCCAGCTCACGTGATCATACCAGAGGCACTGCGTGATCCGCACCTCACGTCAAGCTCCCCATCACCCTATCGCTTAGCAACACAGAACTCCTTTTAGTCGAGTGGCTCACAAGCCCCTTGTCACCCTGGGCGGGCCTTCGGAGATGCTGATCTGTCTGGGCTGCTCTGGATTCCCTCCGGCTTACTGTGCTACTACTCCTCAGAGCCCTGCTCAATCACCGCTTCAGGGCCACCATCACTGGTCACTTCGCCAGGACAAATGCCCTGTTACAGGCTCTCAGCGCTGTGGTCCTTTGCTTTGAAGCACATGTCACAGTTGGAATTTTACTCTTGTTTTGTGTCCATATGAGTATATGGTTATTTTATTAACATCTGATTTCTTAATGGACTATAAATTCAATGAAGACAGATCTATGTCTGAATTTGCTTATTTTCGTATCCCAATACTGGCAGAATTCCTAACATGTAATAAGGTCTAATTAAATATCTGCTGAATAATAGATAACACCATAGATCATACGGCTTCTTTAAGAGAAATGCTGTTTTTAAGAATATATCCACCAAGTAACTCCAGGTGTTTTTTTTTTTAAATCAAAGTCATCAGAGTGAAATTTACAGACAATAAACAGCATCAATTTATATATATGTTCACTATATAACACATTTATTACTAGTATTATGTAATATATACAGACGTACATTTTTAAATATTCTAATACACACTATATACACACATATATGTTACTATATTATATATGTAATTGGTGCCATGTGTTTGTAAATTTTATATATATATATACACACATATATAATGTATTATATTGTGTATATAACTGGAGCCATGTGTTTGTATATTTTATGTATATAAAAGTATATGTGTACAAAGCCCAGGTTTGATGAAGAGCAGGGGAGGACCCATCTTCTACAGCACACTCTTCTATGAGTCTCCAAACACGCATGTGGCCATGTGGCCACCACTTAGACTGCTGCGTGCATTCATGATGTGCGTTTGAGTGGTCTGTCTGTCTCGTCGCATGTGGCCGCGTGGCCACCACTTAGACTGCTGCGTGCATTCATGATGTGCGTTTGAGTGGTCTGTCTGTCTCGTCGCATGTGGCCGCGTGGCCACCACTTAGACTGCTGCGTGCATTCATGATGTGCGTTTGAGTGGTCTGTCTGTCTCGTCGCATGTGGCCGCGTGGCCACCACTTAGACTGCTGCGTGCATTCATGATGTGCGTTTGAGTGGTCTGTCTGTCTCGTCGCATGTGGCCGCGTGGCCACCACTTAGACTGCTGCGTGCATTCATGATGTGCGTGTGAGTGGTCTGTCTCGTCGCATGTGGCCACGTGGCCACCACTTAGACTGCTGCGTGCATTCATGATGTGCGTGTGAGTGGTCTGTCTCGTCGCATGTGGCCACGTGGCCACCACTTAGACTGCTGCGTGCCTTCATGATGTGCGTGTGAGTGGTCTGTCTGTCTCGTCGCATGTGGCCACGTGGCCACCACTTAGACTGCTGCGTGCATTCATGATGTCCGTGTGAATGGTCTGTCTGTCTCGTTGCTGAGCAGCGTCCCTTCGTACATACACCCCAGTCTGTTGGTCCCTTCATCGGCTTAGACTGCTGCGTGCATTCATGATGTCCGTGTGAATGGTCTGTCTGTCTCGTTGCTGAGCAACGTCCCTTCGTACATACACCCCAGTCTGTTGGTCCCTTCATCGGAGGAAAGGCACTTGGGTTGTTTCCAGTTCTGGGGTTACAGGTAGACCCACCACAGATACTCATGAGCAGGAGTTTGTGTGATGACGACTTGTCGTTTCTCTTAAGTAAATACCCAGGAGTGGCTGTCCAAATTTTTGCACCCCCCGCATGACCAACAGCTCTGTGTCCTCGCCAGGACTCAGCACTGCCAATCGCTGCTGTGCTTTTAACTTGAGCTGTCTTGACGGGTGAATGATGACACTCAGGGAAGGTGCCAAAATAACGCCGCAAAGGAGGTGGAATGATGGATTCTCTGCTTGAGCACAGAAGGCCCGGGTGTAGCATTGGGGGTGTGGCACGCTCCCTGTGTCCTCCCCGCTGGGCCCTGACTCCTCTCCCTCCCTCTAGAGGATCCCTCGAGATGAGGGATGTAAGCTTTTTTTGAGAAAAGACCAGATAAACTGGGAAGTCTTCCTGGTCTGTGGTCCTGTGGGTGCAGGAATCACTGGGGGCAGCTAGGAGAAACGTGTGCCTTCAGGACTTTCATTTCAGGAACAGCTTTTCTTTGGGGAGGAAATTCTGGCTCTGGAAATCCAGCAAGGCATAGAGTTGCCCTGGAGAGGAGATGCCAAAAGCAAAACTCCAGGCTCCTCCGGGCTGCCTACTGGTGTAGAAACAGATTCCAGGATAAAGACTGCAGATGTGACCAGAGCGCCCGGCCTGTGCTCCAGGAACCGGGCAACATGGTGGGGACAGGAGGTGAAGAGGCCCCCAGGGCACTTACATAACGAAGGGCACCCATTAGTCTCCAAGAACTCTATAAGATGACACTGTCAAACTATGAACCACCTCACTGGGCATTCATGACAGCCAAGAGCTGAGTTGAAATGAGTGCATTTACAGCTTAATTGTGATTAATGGAAAGAGACTGTTCCACGGGATGAGTCATGCCATGGAGCCTAACAGTATCGGCATGCTTAATGTCCTAAGCACATGCGGCCTGCTGGACCTGCCATGACATTCATTGGCTGCAAGGAGTCTGCACGTATCGAGAGACCCTAATTAAAGATGGCTTTCAGTCTGTCTGTGGCACTTTCAAGGAAAGGCCAGAAAGAGAGAATTCACCTTTGCTTAATTGTTCAAAGTGTTTGATGTTTACATAACGCAAAACAATTAAAATCACTAAAAGCCAGAGATTTGACTCAGGGATCTTCTCAGAACACATTGACCACACATCTGCATAATTAGATTAAAACGAGATGGCAATTGTGATAAACTAAAAGCATGACGTCCTTGTGAAAACGTCTATATGCCTAACAGCCATGGCCCTGCAATGTCACGGTGTCCCATGGCTGCACCGCAGAGATATTTGTACCCATCTTCCCATCCCCCCACCCACACCATTATACTGATCTAAAGTTCAACAAAACACAAGCCTGTCTCTCCAGGTATTTTCACATTTCAAATTCTGACTCCAAATTAGTCATCTATATGCAATTCAAATACAGATTATGAGCATGACACAACTCTTCCTAGATGAAATGCTTGGCACAAAGGAGAGAGTGAGGTGGATAAAAATAGAGAACAATTAAAATTTGCATTCTGGGGCCGGCCCGGTGGCGCACTGCTACAGTGCGCCGCTTGGGAAGCGCCGTGGCGCTCCCGCCGAGGGTTCGGATCCCACATACAGACCGGTTCCCGCTCACTGGCTGAGTGAGGTGCGGGCGCGACACCGAGGGTTGCGATCCCGTTGCCGGTCCCAGTCCAGTACCGGCGCGACACTGAGGGTTGCGATCCATTGCTGGACACGGAAAAAGACAAAAAGGAAAAAAAAAAAAAAATTTGCATTCTGGGGCTGGCCCCGTGGCTCACTCGGGAGAGGGCGGTGCTGGTAGCACCGAGGCCGCGGGTTCGGATCCTGCATAGGGATGGCCGGTGCGCTCACTGGCTGAGCGTGGTGCAGACCACACTGCGCCGAGGGTTGTGATCCCCTTACTGGTCAGAAAAAAAAAAAAAAATTGCATTCTGATAGGAAGAAGAAAAAGAGTAGTTTAAATGAAATCATTATGGAAAGAAAAAAGTAAAATAATATTTTAGCAGGTAAATCCTTATATAACTTAATGTTTTGGTTTTTGGTTTTTTGCAGCTGGCCAGTATGGGGAGCCAAACCCTTGACCTCGGTGTTACTAGGCGGTGCTCTAACCGACTGAGCTAACCAGCCAGCCCTTGCAGCTTAATGTTGACTACAGTCTCTGAAGGCTTCTGAATCCTGAATCCTGGAATAGCTTGCCTTTAAAGATGTCCTAATGCTGATTTTTTCCAAAAGTTTTTTTGTAAAGGACCAATCCCAAGGTTTATACCTGTGCTTGATTCACCACACACAAACTAAATGTCTTGATTAACAGAGTCATTCGACATGGAACAGGTCCCTCATCGATTCCACATAATGGAGGAACACATTTCTAAACCACATCAGGGTGCCTGGCTGTTTGCTTGCACGGTTTTTTTTTTTTTCCTTTTTGTCTTTTTTCATGACCGGCAATGGATCGCAACCCTCAGTGTCGCGCCTGCACTGGACCGGGACCGGCAATGGGATCGCAACCCCCGGTGCTTGCATGGTTTTATTCTGCAGTCGGCGTATATGCCAAGATGTGCGTTGTCCCCAGCACGATTAAGAAGAGGGAGTATTTAACTCCCCTTTTGGAATCCATCTATATACAAAATAAAGAAGTGGATTAAGAAGAGGGCGATGGAGATCTTCTTACCTGGATCCCTTTCGATCTGGACCGCCAGCCTCGTGTTGGAATTATCCACTGGCCTTGTACTAGAAGAGACCACAAGAGGGTGAAAGGTCATGATTAGATCCCTCCCAGCAAGCGCTGGTTTACGGAACCAGCTGCGTGAGTGGGAGAAGCGAGGGGACAGAGCTCCCACGGAGAGACACTGCTCCGACGTGACAACACTGCAGGAAGACAGGAGTCCCGTGGTGAGAAAGAGACGGAAAAGTACAGGATGGGTGTGCAGGGGAGAGAGGGGTCCGACTTGGGAGGATGGCCTTGTGTCTTCATCATATCTACGAAACAAAAGCAAGTGTTTGAACTGCCAGTGGAACGTCACTCACGCTCAGACCCTGCGAGCACCGTCCACCTGGGTATCTTCCTTTTCTGACTGATTCCAGAAAACCGTGGTGAGCAGTCAGCGTCTGCGGCACGTGCTTTTAAGAGTTGGGTACGTTCTCGCAGGCCTTTCTTAGGCTGAACTATGAGACTAAAAACTGCTCTTACAAACTTGGGAGGACACTGATGGCCTGCAGCTGTGGTGTCCTGTGGCCACCAGAACCGGTCTGAACCTGTTCAATGATGACCCGCCTTCGTTCACAGCTTTCGTGGCCAGCCTGTCCCCGATAGCCTTTGCTACTGAGAGTCAGCCAGCGAGCACAGACTCACTCCAGACTTCCGAGGGACAACTGAGTGACAACAATCTCTCCAAGGGACCTCCTGAACATACACTGTCAGCCCACGAAGGCCTCTAGAACCTCACCGCTCCTTGACCTCTGCACGAGCTGAAAATCCTTTATGAGGGCAACAGTCAGCTCTGTTGGAGACCGTGCCTGACCAGCTCTATTTATTTCAGATATTGAGCAGGGACCCCATCACCCTACAAAAATGGCAGCATGGCATGGTTAAGCCTGAAAAGGCTCTTGCTAGAAACAGATCAGCATTGAACACAGGGCTTGCTCCAGATTCGACTGTCACGAGGGTCCAACTAACTTCTGTGAAAAGCCTGGACTTTGGGAAGCTGGCCCTGTCTCTGCTTTCTATGCTCCAAGCACGTGGGTCTTCTCTCTCCCCGTCCTCAACATGCCCGACCCTCCTCCTGTGCCCCTCCTCCTGTGCCCCTCCTCCTGTGCTGCTTTCCCTGCATCCTTTGCAGCTGCTGTCCCCTCTACCTGGGGTGCACCCTCGACCCTCGAGTTCCCCACATTGCTCCTCGTGGACTCCTTCCATCCTTCAAGTCCCAGCTCAGCACCACGTTCTCAGGGATGCTTCCCTGACCCCTGCTGTAGGTGACAGTCATTTGTCCTGTGATCTTTCACTCATCGTGCCTCTCCTTTGGAGCACCTGCTGTGGTTAACATTAACAGTAATGATGTCAGCTAGCATTTGTGTAGCACTTGCTCGTGACATGTGCCTGTTCTAAGTACTTCATGTGTATGAACTCACAGCCACCCTCTAAGGGAGGTGCTGGTACTATTCTCATTTTCACAGAGGACGAAACTGAGGCACAGAGAGGTTAAGCACAGTGCCCAACGTCACAGAGCTCACAGGTGGTGGACACAGGATCCCAACCCAGGAGACCGACTCGGGCACCTTCAGTCCACATCAAACTATATCATACATTTCTTTGAACCATACATTTCTACAACTGGCACGTGGCAGTCATTCAACAAATCCTAATCAAATGAATGAATAGTCAAAGATAAGGCAGCTTCTGAAGTGTTTGTTCTCATGACACCTGAAAAGAGGAAAGGCCTCTAGTTGCCATGTGATGCTGTGTATCAGGCTTATGTTTGAACGTGATCGCTCAGTGTGATTTAATAAATGATGACACCTGTCAGTCACGGTGCTTAAGAAGAAATCTCAGAATGCTGGCTGCTTTGGGGAACTTGTCTCTTGGGAAACAGAACAGATAAAAAGATATTTGGACGGAACTGTACTTTGAATAAATGAAAAAAGGCTTGTCTTCAGAAATCAGAAGCATTTTTGTATGCCTTTGACATTTGAGAACCATCTAGGCAAGATCCTGTTTGAGCTTTGTGGAATCGATTCCACAGACGGCTGGCAAGAAAGAACATTCTGTTACATCTCAGAAAAGGCCATAAACCCAGCGCACTACTCTATTACTGCATCAGTTTTCCTTGCAAATACCCTCAGAGCAGTGATGAAAAGAAAAGAGCCCTGGATGGCTGGAAATAAAGCAAACAACTACCTTCTTTCTAATAAAGGCTGAAATCCAATGTCTGCATAGCTAGTCCCTGAAAGGAATTTTAATTTCACCTTAAGACCTAGGACAAATGGAATTTTCAGCAGCAGAATAAACAATTTTTAAAGTGGGATTGAACTAAAAGAAAGTCATTTACCAAACCCCTCAGGGAATTAAAACACCTAAAACTGTGTGAACTGGAAAGCTGTCATTTCAGAAGGCTGTGGGATGCAGAGTGCCCAGTGCTGAGGGCAGGCACTAAACTGAGCTGCCCGCACAGCCCAGGCGTCTGGCTCTGCACCAGCTTTGGAGAAAGGTGGACTGTCAGCTGTTCTGGGTAATTCCAGCTTTTTCTCCAGTGCATTCCCTCTGCAAATGTGACACTTACCACTCAAAGGCACTAATTAGCTCAGTCATTGGATGTCTGCCTTACCTGTCCTCTTGCACAAACATCAGTTCTGTCGTTCAGAGACAGAACGGGGGCCACATCTCGCTCCCCAGCCTTGGTGGGAGCATGTGTGCCGGTGCGTGTTAGGTGTGCATCTGCGAGTGTGCCTGTCTCTGCACTTCCCAACAAAGTCACTGTGTGTCGCTGGGGCGCCTGTCCTGAGGGCTACAGGCCAAGAGTCACCTAAGAGGGCTTTGCAGAGAGGCCGGCCGGCTGGGCTGCCCCACTGCCTGTGCTGATGTGGGGTACATGCAGCAGAGTCAGTTCCCCCCGACTCTGCCCTCCCGCCCCTTACCTGCCTCTCCGATCAAGCACCTCCTCTCATGTGGTTCCCATAGGCAACTTAAATAAGTTTGTAGCAACTGATATTGCTTCAAATTCCCATTTTGTCAGCACACACAGACCATTTATGATAGAAATATCCCACTCTTTGATGGGGAAATATGCCAGGGCTGGCATGGCAGTTTGGTGAGAGAATGATCGAGGGGGGAGAGAAAGGAGAGAGAAAATTCAAACTCACCACACTGGGAAGCAGAAGCCCATCTACACACATTACCTGTCGTTGCTACCTGAGGTCTGGTATCAGTTCTACTGCTGTTACTTAGTATGGATTCTTTATGTTGTTTCGCAATGCTTTCGAAATGTTTTCTTTCTCATTAGTGCTCTAAACTTCACTGTTTTGTGTAGAAATATGGATTTATTTTCGTTTAGTATAATAATGACTTATTAGATTCCTGAATCTGAGGATTCATGTCTTTCGTCAGTTTTGAAAAATTCATTTTACTTTCCCTTAAAATCATGCTTTTCCCTATCTACTCTGTGTCTTCTTCCAGGAACCTCTTGTAGACCTCCAGTTGACATCTTTGATTCTATCGTCCATGTCTCTGAACCTCTCTGGAATATTTCACACGTCTTTAGGTCTTTCTGCTGCACTCTGGGCAACTTCCTCAGATTGCTTTCTAGTTTTGCTGTGTTTAATATACCATTTAACTTGTCTGTTGTACTGTACATTTTAATGACTATGTGCACTTCGTCCATGTCTCTGAACCTCTCTGGAATATTTCACACGTCTTTAGGTCTTTCTGCTGCACTTTGGGCATCTTTCTCAGATTGCTTTCTAGTTTTGCTGTGTTTAATATACCATTTAACTGTCTGTTGTACTGTACATTTTAATGACTATGTGCATGTATTTTTATAAGCTGTCTGTTCCAATTTGTGATTTTTTCATAGCATCTTGGCCTTAGGGTTNGTCCATGTCTCTGAACCTCTCTGGAATATTTCACACGTCTTTAGGTCTTTCTGCTGCACTCTGGGCAACTTCCTCAGATTGCTTTCTAGTTTTGCTGTGTTTAATATACCATTTAACTTGTCTGTTGTACTGTACATTTTAATGACTATGTGCACTTATTTTTATAAGCTGTCTGTTCCAATTTGTGATTTTTTCATAGCATCTTGGCCTTAGGGTTCTATTTCTTTTTTATATGACTTTTCATTCTAAATATACGTGCAATTTATTTGTTTACTCAACTTTAGTTAGGGCGGGTCTAGATGTGCTGTTTGGTTTGTTTGCCAGCTCTGGCTCGTGATGAATGTTCTTCTCCTGTGTTTTGTAGTACCAGATTGAGAGCTCCTTAGGAGATATTTAGCTGTGGCATTAGTTGGAGAATAATTTTACATTTGCTTCATCAGTTACTCTAGGAGTATTGAACAACAGTACCATTTTTATGTTAATTTATCACCTTGAGGACTTCCAGACACAGGTAGT
>NW_007728289.1:62192-63748 GCF_000696425.1 Galeopterus variegatus | reverse complement strand
ACAAACCCCTGCTCTCTGTAGCCTAAGAGCCAGAAAAGGGGCAGCCTACCAAGACAGAAAGCCTGTAGAAAATAACCTCTCTACTCCAGCCAAATACCACCGAAAGAACTGTGACCCCTCACACCTACCCACACTGGCAAAGGCTGAGTGAGGATCCTAGACTTCCCCCCTTTGCCAGGCAGGAATGAGATGCCCCTTCCCCTCCTGCTGGGATGGTGTCTGAAGAGACCCAGTACAGAGTTCAGTCTTTCAAAATTGCCTGGAGTCAGGAGGCCACATGGGGAAACATAGTGGGGTACTCCCACCCCCCCATCCAGGCAGGTACCAGTAAAGTCCTAGCAGAAAATCTGAACTCCCACCTCCACCAAGCAACAAGGAACTTCCCCTAGTCTCAGGGGTCAATAGAGGCCAAGTAATCAACCTAAACTTCTAACTCCACCTGCAAGTAACAAAGCAGCAGCCCCTTTCCCCCTGCCAGAGTGGTGTCAGAGAAAGCCAGCTGAAACAAAGGTTTAAGTATTATCCAGTCTCATAACATAATGCCCCAAATGTCCAGATTTCAATACAAAATTACTTGTCATAATAAGAAATAGGAAGATCTCAAAATGAATGAAAAAAGATAACTAATAAATGCCAATATCAAGATGATAGAAATGAGAGAATTATCTGGCAAAGATTTTAAATTAGACATAATAAAAATGATTCAANGGAATTTTCTAATTTTCTTGCTGTGCCCAAACATGTATTTAGATGGAGTTTGACCATCTGTCATTCTTGGTATGTGTAGCAAGTGCAGAAGTTTTGAGCTTTTCTAATCTGCTATATCTCTGGACCTGAAAACTTCCAAACCAGATTTTTATAAAGGAAATAAAGATGCTTCCGTTATATAACCTTTCAAAGTAATGTGTTTTTAAAGGAGAAAAACTAAATTCAATTACATTTTCTTTGTCTTATGCCTATAAAGCTTGCCATACTTTATGCCACTCTGCACAGGGACCCTATCATGACTGATCCTCAATCAGCCTTTTTTCTCTCTGTTTACGTTCTTGCAATTCTGTCCTGGTCTTCTCTATTGTCCCCTAGAGATGCTATAAAACATACTCAGAGGCCACACTGCATTTGGGCCACCTCAAGGTGGACGTGTGTGTGCTCACAGGCAGGCACATGGGCATAATGAGTCAATTCTCTTAATCCCCAATATTATCATGAAAGTCTATTTGAGACCTGCGATGAAAGACCACCTCACTATACTGGTATCCAGCATATTCTTTGTCGTAATTCTCACCATGAGAATCTGCAGTAGAGAGAGCTAAGCACGAGTGAGAACAGGAATACAGCAGATTTGCTGGGTTCTTCTATGAGGATGGAGTCGAAGTACTCTTCCTTATTTCTCCACTTGGAACAGCTAAAGCCCTGGCTTTTATATACAATAAAAACACCTTCTGAAATCTAAAAAAAAAAAAGACAGCAGACCATCTAGGGATCATGGGATTCAGAAACAGCAGTGTGGTAAGTTCTTTTGTTTTTCTCTTTGTCTCATATGTGCCAGAAAATGA
>NW_007728289.1:55609-61104 GCF_000696425.1 Galeopterus variegatus | reverse complement strand
TTATCCAGTCTCATAACATAATGCCCCAAATGTCCAGATTTCAATACAAAATTACTTGTCACAATAAGAAATAGGAAGATCTCAAAATGAATGAAAAAAGATAACTAATAGATGCCAATATCAAGAGGATAGAAATGAGAGAATTATCTGGCAAAGATTTTAAATTAGACATAATAAAAATGATTCAATGAACAATTAAGATCACTTGAAATAAATGAAAAAATAGAGTCTTGGTGAAAAAAATGAGCAAGTCTCAGCAGAGAAACAAAATATATGAAGAAGAACCAAATAGAAATTTTATAAGTGAAAAATACAATAACCAAAATTAAAAACTCAATGAAAGGCCTCATCAGTAGGCTGAAAAGAATCACTCAACTGGAGGACAGAAAAATGGACTGTTGTTCACAGTCTGAACAACAGAGAGAAAATAGACTGAAGAAAAATAGTCTCAGAAACCTGTGGGACTGTAATAAAGGATCTAACATCACAGTCCCATAAGGAGATGAGAAACTGGAGATAAAACGCAAAGAAATTCACACCAAACACATTATAGTCAAGCTTCCGAAGCATAAAGACAAGGAAAAACTCTTGGAAGTAGTGAGCAAGAAACAACACCTCACCTACAGGGAAAGAGTTTTTTGAATGACTTTGGATTTCTTATTAGGAATGATGGAGGTCAGAGGGAATGGCATAACATTTTTTAAATGGCAAGGAAAAAACTGTCAACCCAGAATCCTATATCCAGTGAAAATATCCTTTTGGAATGAAGAAGAAATCAAGACATTTTCAGATGAAGGAAAACTAAGAGAATTTGCCAACAGGAGATCTACCCTAAAATAATAGGTAGAAGAAGTTTTCTAAAGAGAAAAGACACAATAAAAGAATGAACCTTGAAACATCAGGAGGGAAGAAAGAACATGCTAAGCAAAAATATGGGAAAATACAATACATATCCCTTCTCCTCATGTGTCTTTTAAGTTATGTTTGATGGTTGAAGCAGAAATTATAAAACTGTCAATATGGTTCTAAATGTAAGCAGAAAAAATATTAACAACATTATATTATAAACAGGGGAGGGTAAGAGGACATAAAAGGTAGGTGAATTTTCTACACTTCACTTGAACTGGTAAAGGGACAAAGCCAATAGGCTTTAATAAGTTATTTACATATGATGTAATATTTAGAGCAACCAGTAAAAGATATACTCAAAAACTTATTATTTATTTGATAAATAAATCAAAATGAAATTCAAAAAAAATCTTTAAGAAACACATAAGAGGCAGAGAAAAAACAAAGAAAAATGACAAACAGAACAAACAAAATGCAAAAAATTAATGGCAGACTTAAGTCCTAATATGTCAATAATTACATTAAACATAAATGGTCCAAATATACCAAGACAGATTGGCAGGAAGATTAAAAAATATGACCCAAGTATATGCTGCTTACAAGAAACACACTTCAAATATAGTGACNTTCAAAAATTTCATGGAAAATATGAATTAAAAGATAATACAAATCCTGCCATGAAGTTTTTTAAGACCCCTCAGATATATGAATCAAATAACTTAGTTGCAAAATTAGTAAACCAAAAACTGATAGAACTGAAAGTAGACAAATCAACAAATGATAAAGTCCAGACAGAAAATCAACCACGATAGAAGAACTCAACAACACTATCAACCAACAGTATCTACTCAACATTTATTGAACATTCCACCCAACAACAGCAGGCTCACAGAGCATGTACCAGGATAGACCATATCCTGGGACATAAAACAATTTCAGCAACTTNTTCAAAAATTTCATGGAAAATATGAATTAAAAGATAATACAAATCCTGCCATGAAGTTTTTGAAGACCCCTCAGATATATGAATCAAATAACTTAGTTGGAAAATTAGTAAACCAAAAACTGATAGAACTGAAAGTAGACAAATCAACAAATGATAAAGTCCAGACAGAAAATCAACAATGATAGAAGAACTCAACAACAGTATCAACCAACAGTATCTACTCAACATTTATTGAACATTCCACCCAACAACAGCAGGCTACCCATCAAGTGCTCACAGAGCATGTACCAGGATAGACCATATCCTGGGACATAAAACAATTTCAGCAACTTTAAAATAATTTAACGACATAGAGTATGTTCTCCAACCATAATGGACTTAACCTAGAAATCCAGAACAGAAAGAAAATAAGAAAATGTCCAAACACTTAGAAACTAAACAGCACAAACGTAAATAATCCATGGATAAAAAGAAGAGTTTCAGCAGAAATGAAAGTACGTTGAACTGAAAGAAATACCAAAAGTTATGGGACACAGCAAAAGCAGTGCTGAAAGGGAAATTTCTAGCACTAAATACATAAGAGAGGAGAAAAAGTCTCAAATTAATAGCCTATGCTCCCACCTCAAGAATCTAGAAAAAGAAGAGCAAAATGAACCTCTAGCAAGAATAAGGAAGGAAATAAAGAGCAAAAATCAGTGTGATTGACAACCAAAGAGAGAGAGAGAGAGAGAGAGAAAGAGAGAGAGAGAGAGAGAGAGAGAGAGAGAGAGATCAAAGAACAAAGAGCTGGTTCTCTGAAAATATCAATAAAAGTGACAAATCTCTAGCAGGATTAATGGAGAAAAAAAGAGAGAAAACACAAATTACCAGTATCAATATCAATATATGCTGCAGACCCTGCAAGTATCAAAAGGATAATAAGGAATACTACAAAAACCTCTACATGCATAAATTTTACAATTAGATAAAATAGACCAATTCCTCATAAAGCACTAATTACCATAATTCACTCATTATAAAATACATCATTTGAATAGCTATAAAAAACTATAAAGGACATTTAATTGGTAATTTTGAAACTCTTCCCAAAATGAATCTCTAATCCCTAATGGCATCATTGAAGAACTCTGCCACTGCCACTGTTTAAAAAAGAATTAAAACCAGTTATACACAATCTCTTCCAGAAAGTAAAAGAGCAAGAGACACATTCTAATTCATTTATGAAGCTAGCCCTGATTCCAAAACCTGACAGAGACAGTATATACAAACAAACAAAAAACCTACAAATCAAAATCGCCCATGAACACAGATGCAAAAATCCTGAAAAATATATTAGCAAATAAAATTCAGCAATATATAAAAAGAATTATATACCATGACCATGTGAGGTTTATTCTAGAGATGCAAGGATGGTTAATGTACAGAAATCAGTCAATGTAATCTACCATACTCACAGGCTGAAGAATAAAAATCACATGATAATGTCAATTGATGCAGAAAAAGCAGTTCATAAGACCCAATAATTATTTATGATTAAAACAAAACAGGCTGGCCAGTTGGTTCAGATCCTGGTACTGGCCAGCCACGAAAACAAAAAACAAACAAAAAAACACTCAAAATTAAGAATAGAGGACAATTTCCTCACTCGATAAAGACCATTTACCTAAAACCTACAGCTAATGCCATACTTAATAGCGAAGGACTGAATGTTTTCTTCATAAGATTGGGAACAAGGATGCAAGGATGTCCACTTTAACCAATCTTATTCAACATAGTGCTGGAAGCTCTTGCAGGTGCAATGAGGAGAGAAAAGTAAATAAAAGGTACACCATTTGGAAAGAAAAAAAAATCCAGTATGTATTTTCAGATGACATGTTTGTTTACATTGAAAATTCCAAGGAATCTGTAAAAACGAAAATGAAAACCTCCTAGAAATAGTGAGTTCAGTTAGGTTGCAGCGCACAAGATAAGCATACACAAATGAAGTGTATTTCTAAGTAATAATGAACATCAAAATAAAAAAATACAATGCATTTACAATCACTCAAAATTTTCAAATAGAAAATATTTTCAAAAAGAAAATACTTAGGTGTGACTTTAACAAAAACATATACAGCGCTTTTATGCTGAAGAATACAAAAATGCTGATGAAATAATCAAAGAGGATCAAACTAAATGGAGAGACATACCATATTCATGGATTGAAGACTCAAGACAGTAAAGATGTCAATTCTCTCCATATTGATATAAAGGGTTATCACAATTCCTATCAAAATTCCAGCAAGGTATCTTGTATACTTAAGAAAGAACATAAATTATACACAATTTCTTCCAAAAAACAGAAGAGGAGGACATACTTCCCAATTCATTTTATGAAGTTAGTATAACTGATACCAAAACCAGACAAAGACAATACAAAAGAGAGAAAAAAGGAAAAAGAAAGAAAACTACATACCAACATTTCTTGAAAATATGGATGCAAAAACTTTATATTTCTAAGTATATTATTCTAATAATAAACTACATTACTTAAAATAATTTTCAGAAAAAAACAAAGTGGGAGTCTACTCAATTTCAGAAAGTATTATGTAGCTTCAGCAATAAAGATTGTGTGGAATTGACGCAAGCAATGACACATAGATCAATGGAACACAACAGAGAACCCAAAAATGGACCCCAAATATGCCCTAATAATTAAAAAGTATACATACTTAGGTAAAATTCCCATAGCATAACATTCACCATTTTATCCATTTTAAAGTGGAGTCTTCAAAAGGTTCATGGAAGGTTCACGGAAGGTTCAAAAGGCTCAGCTGGTTAGAACATGGTGTTGTAACACCAAGGTCAGGGGTGCGGATCCCCACACCAACCAGCTACCAGAAAAAAAAAGTTCGTGGACGGATTTGTATTCTCTTTATTAACTTTTAATTAAATTTTTCCAAAACCTTTTTGAAGTACCCTCATGCAATTTAGCGACTTATAGTATGTTCACAATATTGTGCAACCATCACCACTATCTAATTCTGGAACACTTTTATCACCCTAAAAAGAAACTTTGCACCTATTAACCAGTAACTTCTTTTTCCCCTTCCCTCCAGCCTCTAACAACCACCTGTATCCATAGATTGGCCCCTTCTACAAAGTGCATATAAATGTAATCACACTATATGCAGCATTTTATGCCTGGGTTATTTAACTTAGAATGTTTTTAAGGCTCCTTCATGTTGTGGTATGTATCATATTTCACTCTTTTTTATAGAAGGACAGTATTACATTGTATAGAGTATGGTATTATGTGTACAGTTCATCAGTTGATGACATGTGAGTTGTTTTCTCTTTTTGTCTATTATGAATAATGTTACTGTGAACATTCATGTACAAGTTTTTGTTTGAACATCTGTTTTCAATTTTCTTGGGTATTTACCTTGGAGTGGAATTATTTTTACTTTCTTAATAATGTACTTTGATGCTCAGAAGTTTTTAATTTAAACAAAGTCCAATTCACTTAACTTTTCTCTTGTTGCTTTTGGCTTCAGTGTCTTATCTAAGAAGGTTTTGCAAATTCAAGATCATGATGATTTACTGTCATATTTTCTTCTAAGAGTTTTATAGTTTTAGCTCTTACACTTGGGTCTTTGATCCATTTTGAGTCAATTTTTTAAATGATGTGGATATCCACTTGTCCCAGCACCATTTGTTG
>NW_007728289.1:53254-55199 GCF_000696425.1 Galeopterus variegatus | reverse complement strand
GATCATGATGATTTACTGTCATATTTTCTTCTAAGAGTTTTATAGTTTTAGCTCTTACACTTAGGTCTTTGATCCATTTTGAGTCAATTTTTTAAATGATGTGGATATCCACTTGTCCCAGCACCATTTGTTAAAAGTCAATTCACCATAGATGTATGGGTGTAGTTCTGGACTCTCAATTCTATTTTATTGATCTATAGGTTTATCCTTGTGCCAGTACCACACTATTTGTAGTAACACCATAACTTAGCAGTCAGTTTTAAAACCAGGAAGTGTGAGTCCTCCAACTTTGTTGCTTTTAAAGGATGTTTTGGCTATTTCAGGTCCTTTGAAATTTCATATGAATTTTAGGATGAGCTTGTCCACTTATGCATAAAAGCTAGTTGTTATTTTGACAGGAATTAATTGAATCTGTAGATCAATTTGAGGTGAATTGCTTTCTTAACAACATTAAGTCTTCAAATTCATGAACATGGGATGTCTTTCTATTATTTATGTCTTCTTTAATTTCTTTCAGTGTTTGCAGTTTTCAGTGTACATAGCTTCCATTTTGTTGGTTACATTTATTCCTAAGTATTTTGTTCTTTGGATACTATTATAGATTGAATTGTTTTCTTAATTTAATTTTTAGATTGTTCACTGCGACTGGATAGAAACACAACTGACTTTTGTGCATTTATCTTGCATTTTCCAAATTTCCTGAATTCAATTATTAGCACTACTAGTTGTTTTGTTGATTTTTAAAGGATTTCTTACACATAAGACTGTGTCACCTGTGAATAGAGATAGTCTTACTCTTTTCTTTTGAATTTAGATGCCTTTTTCCCCTTTGCCTACTTGCAATGCCCTGGCCAGAACTTCCAGTACAATGTTAAATAGAAATGGTGAGAGTGGGCATCTTTGTCTTGTTTTTGATCTCAGTGAGGAAGCTTTTAGTCCTTCACTATTAAATATGATGTTAGACATGGGGTTTTGTGAGATGCTTTTCATCAGATTGAGCGTATTCCTTTTTAGTCCTAGTTTGTTTCGTGTTTTCATCATAACAAGGCATTGTGAAATGATTCTTCTGCATCAGTTGAAATGAACATGTGGTCTGTTTTCCTTCATTCTATCAATATGATGTATTATATTGATTGATTTTTATACGTTAAATCATCCTTGCATTCGTGCATTAAATCTCAGTTGGTCAAAATGTATAATACTTCTAATAGGCTGATTAATCTGGTTTGCTAGTATCTTTTTGAGAATTTTTGCATCTGTATTAATAGGAGATATTGGTCTGAGGTTTTCTTTTCTAGTAATGACTTTCTCTGGCTTTGGTGTAAGGGTAATATTGGACCAACCAAAGGAATTAGGAATTGTTACTTCCTCCATGCTGTGGATTAATTGAATTGTGTCCCCAAAGTTCATACATTAGAAGCTTAATTCCCACTGTAACTGTTGAGCATGGGAAATCTTACTATGGTCATTGAAAGGTGGGGCCTTGAAGAGGTGATTAGATTGCAGGACCATGCCATAGTGAATGAATTAATAATGGTGGTCAGGGGTGGGGTTCTGAGAGCTTTCAAAGAAGAGCACATGAGAAGTTAGTCTCTCTCTGTTCCATCATTTTGTGCCATGTGAGACCCCTGCATTGCTGTAAAGCTACCACCGAAGAAAACTCTCACCGGATGTGTTCCCTGGACTTTGGACTTCCCAGCCTCTGAAACTGTAAGCGATAAATTGCTTTCTTATAGATCACCGAGTTCTGTGTATTTTGTTAAAACAACAGACATGCACTACTACACTCACTATATTTTGAAAGATTTGAGAATGATTGGTGGTAATCCTTCTTTAAACATTTTACAGAATTCATCAGTGAAGCTAACTGGTCCTGAGCTTTTCTTTTTCAGTGTTGGGAGTTTTTGATTATTGATTCATTCTAGTTACTTGTTATACAGGTCTA
>NW_007728289.1:24993-52597 GCF_000696425.1 Galeopterus variegatus | reverse complement strand
TTTTTCAGTGTTGGGAGTTTTTGATTATTGATTCATTCTAGTTACTTGTTATACAGGTCTATTTAGATTTTCTATTTCTTCAGTAAGTTTTAGCAGGTTTTGCACCTTTTTCAGTGTTGGGAGTTTTTGATTATTGATTCATTCTAGTTACTTGTTATACAGGTCTACTTAGATTTTCTATTTCTTCAGTAAGTTTTAGCAGGTTTTGCATCTATGTTATCTAATTTGTTGGAATACAACGGTTCACAAACTTCTCTTACAGTCCTTTTTATTATGTAAGGTAAGTAAGAATGTCCTCACTTTTATTCATGATTACAGAAGTTTGAGTCTGCTTTTTTTCTTGGTCATTCTAACTAAAGGTCTGTCAATTTTGTTAATCTTTCCAAGGAGTCAACTTTTGGTTTCATTTACTGTCTGTCTGTCTGTCTCTCTGTCTGTCTGTCTGTCTCTTTCTCTCCCCCCTATTCTCTATTTTATTTATCTCCACTCTAATCTTTTTATTTCCTTCTGACTGCGTTCTTTGGGTTTAATTTGCTCTTCATTTTTCATTCTTTAAGGTGGAAGATTAAGTGATTGATTTGAGATCTTGCATATTTTTTAATGTGGGCATTTACAGCAATGCATGCCTCTCTGTGCACTGCTTTTCCTACATCCATAAGTTTTACTACATTATATTTTCATTCATCTCAGAGTATTTTAAAATTTCCCTTGTCATTTGTTCTCAGACCCATTTGTTGTTTAAGGGTGTTTTGTTTAATTTACACATACTCGGGAACTTTCCAGATTTCCTCCTGTTATTAATTTCTAATTTCATTCCATTATGGTCCATTGTATAATTTCAGACCTTTTAAATTTATTGAGGTTTGTTTTATGGTATAGCAGATGGTCTATCCTGGAGAATAATCCATGCACACTTAAAAAAATGTGTATTCTTAAAAACTTCTGCTTTGCCAAATACCTGGTTAAGAGGATGAAAAGAGAAGCTAGCTACAGATGGAAAGAAAACATTTGAAAAACTCATATCAAACAAAGTACTAGTATCTAATATATATAAAGAGATCTCAAAACTCAACAGTAAAAAACATGCAGTTAGAAAATGAGCAAAAGACCTGAACAAACATTTCCCTGCAGAGAATCTTAAAATGGCAGATACGCTCAAGAAGAGATAGTCAAAATTATTAGGCATTAAGAAAATGCAAGTTAAACCACAATGAGATATCACAGTACACCTCTCAGAATGGCTAAAATAAAATAAATAAATAAATAAATAAAAACACCAAAATGCTGCAAAAGATATTGAGAAACTTGATCTCTCATAGATTGCTGGGGGGATGTAAAATTGTATAACCCCTCTGGAAAACAGTTTGACAGTTTCTTAAAAAAAACAAAACCCAAAAACCACATGACTCGGCAACTGCATTCTTCTGCAATTATCCCAGAGAAGTGAAGACTTATGTTCGCAAAAAAACCTGCAGATGAATGTCCACTCCAGCTTTATTCATAATAGCACCAAACTGGAAATAACTCGGACGTCCCTGAGTGGGTGAGTTGTCCAACAGTCTCTGACACACCTGCACGTTGGAACTACTCAGCAACCCAACAGAACAAATTGCTGATACATGCAACGAGCTGGATGGATCTCCAGTGAAAGTAGCAATCCCAGAGTTTAAATACTGCACGACTCTATTCAGATAGCATGGTTGCCACGACAAAATCATGACGGAAAGCCAATTAGAGGGTGACAGGAGTTAAAGAGGGGGTGCAGGCCAAAGGAAGAGCATACGGCCATACAAGGGCAACAGAGATCTCCATGGTGACGGAATGTTCTGTGTCTTGAATGTATAAACATAAAAATCTGGGCTGTGACAGTTTTGCAAGATCTTGTCATTGGGGGAAACTGGTAAAGGGTACATGGGATCTCCGTATAATTTCTTTCAACCACACGTGAATCTACAATTAGCTTAAATTTTTTTAAAATTAGGGGCAGAGTATTAGCTCAGTTGGTTAGAGTGTGGTGTTATAACGTTATAAGGTCAAGGGTTCGGATTCCCATACCAGCCAGCCATGCAAAAAAAAAGGAAAAAAACTCCATAGCTAATACCGTAGCAGGACTGACTTTAGTGACTACCACACACGCCTGGGATTCTGATCTCTGACCCTAACTTGTTTATACCTCAGATTAGGATGACTTCTCTCATTTCATCCAGAAAAATCCAAGATTGTTCTACATTTTAAATGCAGGATATGAAGTCTGATTATTCATTCACTGGAATGTCATAAATATTTAGGGGTGAAGAGTGTTTCTTATTTTCCCGCAAGTGCAATTAATAAAAATAATAATAATAAAAAATCCAAGTTACATGGGATTGGGCAGAGAGTCAGCCAAATGCGGAACTGACTAAAGGCAGAGGCAGAGGACCGTGACTGATCTGTAAGGACTACATGACAGGGGCACTTCTGAGCTTTCTCCCACGTGTCATTTGCCTGATTTAAGATTTTGACTTCAGGGTGTCTTCTTCTGTAGAAAGAGGCCCCATGTCGCTGGTGTGAGTGTTTTATTTGGAGTTGCAGGTGGAATTTCTCCTGGGGATGATGACACTTCTATTTTCTTCATTAGTCACCCATGGTGTGCTCAAAATTAAGACCCGGGGTTTTGATACGTGATTCCCCGAACAGCAGAAAGGAAAGACACTCTTGGCCATGGAACTGTAGTAATTTGTGCAGCGCCACAATCTGCCCTGAGGAGCTAACTCAGGTGCTTCTGTCTTCACGGCCATTTGTCCCCAGAGAGGCAGCGACTTGAGACGACATTCTCTGAATCCGACGCCCGGCACAGCGCTGCAGTTCTGCAGTCGAGCGCTCCACGCTGGGAGGGACCTCCCTTTCCTGTGACTATTTTCCCCATTCCCATAGCAGAGCACTCCCACCTTGCTCGCATTAATTCTTAAAATATGGTGCAAAATAATTCCAGCTAACACTGTGCTTTGCGTTTGACAGTCATGTCGAGGCACCTTGGCAGATCATTCACACCTTGGCTACAGTCCACATGGAAAAGTGTGTCACATGCAAGTTTCACATCTCATGTTTGCATTTTTTATCACGTTGGACCTGCGGCAAAATAATTTGGCTTGGAAACAGGTCGGGGTGGAGGTGGGCTGCAAGAAGGAGATGGCAACAAACCTGATTTCTGTTTCTAACCTGGTTTCTGATTTACTGAATTACCTAAGGGGTGTCAAGGAGAGAATCGCTGCACTCTTCTGACCCCCCATTTTCTGAGTGTGTAAATGGCAAATGCACATAGCACAGGACTTTCTGTAGGAAATTTAAGCACAGAGCCACGTCTGTGACTGTCCACTGCAAGATGACCAAGCAACCACGTTAGTCTTGCAACAGGCCGGGTACCCGAGTGACAAAGAGCAAACAGAACACAGTTTGGATAACATCATCATGAGAGCACAGCTGGGCATGGATTTTTCTTTTAAGCGGGGGAAAGGGAATAGCATTTTTTATTCTGACAATGTTTTACATCTGTTTTCAAATTTGACTTTTCAAATATTAGAATAGGTCATGTCACATCTTGGCTCCATGAGCACAGGGACAATAGTCAACAGGACATCAGCTCGATCGCCTCGCCCAGCCATCCTCCACCCTCAGCAGCTTTTCCAAAAAAAAGGGTTCTTTGAATATGGTGAGAAAACATCCTTAGAAGCCTTCTCCAGTGGCTCTTGTTTATACATGATGATTAGAAAGTGAGGGTTCTACCATTCTGGACTGCTCTTAAAATTAGGCCTTGTAAAAACTCCTTCGTCGACCCACATAAGACCTTTCTTTCCTTCCCTCCCTGCAACCTCAGAGGAGACCTTTCTCACAGTCTTCCCTGATGGCAGGAAAATAAGCTCCAACTGTGCCACCTCTAAAACAAATAATAATAACTTTAAAAAGCAACCTACTAAGACATTACAAAATTGAAAAGAAACATAATACATTAAATTGCCTTTATTTTTATAGGGTAAAATTTTTTCCCTCATTCTCATGTATGTGATTATTTTTACATTACTGGTCATTTTTCCTTTAAAAACAATTATGAATGGCAGCATCTGTCTACTTAGATGAGTATTCGGAGAGAGCCAAACAGCAACCCACACATGAAAAAGCATTACAAACCCCATGGAGTGGGATAACGACAGAATATTTCCAGTATGACAAGACAAAAGAAGAGTATGGATTCCTATGTCCACATTATATATTAATTCTGCTACTCTATCAAGACTGTTTTCCAAGAAGCAGCAACTATGCATAAAGCCCGGGTAAGAGGGTCTTTGCTTTCAGTAAAGAAGGATTAAAGTCAGTCCTGGAAATATGCTCAGAGTAGCGAGACTAAACAAGCCCCACATGCTTATCAGAATCCTGTGGAACGAGCTGTAATGCACCTCAGATGCAGGAGACCCCCAGAACCCAGAGCGGCTCTTGGAGAATGGGCACACACCACAGCAGGCCCTGAGCACCGGCCAATCTTAGGGAAGGCATGTTAATTACAAGCGCTCAGGGTTCCCGGCCCTGGGGACTGAGCCCTCACTGTCCGGATTCCCCAATCTGCCTGGTAAATCTCCTGCACCCCATATACGAGCATTTGAGCCACATGGGAAAAGGGTTTGTGACAGCGTAGACTTAAAAGCTGCATGTTTCCTGCCTGCTTTTGTTTAGAATAAATCAGCCCCATCTCCAACACCTCCCTAAAAGCTGGAAGTGCTAAGGACCCTCCTGCACCCCCTTGCAGTGACTCAGAGCAGGGATTTGTCATCCTGCTGTGCTGGGCCCACACTGTCCCTGTCATCCATCAGCCTGAATCACCCACAGGCTTCTTCCACCTGCCAGACAGGTGGCCACCGGACTCCTTCCTGCAGGCTCAGGGCCTGCCTTTCACCTCTGAGCTGTAGAAAGACTTCAGCTGCTCAGCAAAATGTAACAGGATAATGCACAGTAGGCTCAAACCAGAGCCATCCGAAAAATTCATCACACTGGAGTTCCTCGAAAGCATTGTCCTTCTGAAACATATCTGCATAACAGCTCATCGCGACACCTCAAGTGTCAAACCTCACCCCAGGTCTGAGTGTGAGCCCCACAGATGGGGCAGGTTGATCATTTAGTTTCTCACAGGAGACAGCATGAGTACAGACCTGAAATTCACCAGCTGAGGAGGTGGGAGGCAGAGAGGGAAGATGGGAAGACTGGCCTGAGTCACAGAGCCCATCCGCAACAGAGCTGAGGAACCTCTGACTCCCAGGAGTCTGCGCCTGGAGCTCTCCTGCCGCTGAAGGGTCTGCAGAATCCTTGCTCTAAGGACTCAAAGAGGCCATCCCTGGAGTAAGGCACATTCAGAGAGCAGCCTCTGGGCCCCAGGCTGTGACCCACCTTCCCTTCCAGACAAGCCCCGCCAGCCACATGAGGCCCCTGGACAGTGTCTCCCTTTCAAGGCTGTGCTGGGCAAAGGTTTTAACTGGCACCGTCTGACTGTGTGTATGTGTGTATATGGGCGTGTGTGTGTGTGCATGTGTGTGCATGTGTGTGTGTGCACGTATGTGCGTGTGCGTGGCATGTGAGAGGCTTCTGGACATAACAGAAAGTGCTCAGGGCTTGGGATAAGACCAGACCTGGGTTAATATCCAGGCTCAGCAGCTCATTTGTCCTGTGACCTTGGGCAAGTTATCTCACTTCTCTGAATTTCCCTTTTCTGATCTGTCAGATGAGAAAAATAAAACTGTACTTCCAGAGGGGGTGTGAGGAGTAGAGTGAATACATTAGAGAAGATGAGCAGGTGTTCAATAAATAGGAAAAGACGAGGTTCAGTATCGTCACTCCACACTGCTGCTTTGCTCTGACTGCCTTTATTAATGCCGTTAATAATAAAGATCTGGGGCCCAGCACACTCTCGGGTGTGGATCTGAAAACTCTAATAGCCTTAAGACGACTGATGAAGGAGCTTCATGACTTTTATCTCAGCAGTAACTAAACCAGCGTGTCAAATACATATAAATGTGTTGAATCCTTTGCCACAGTAGGTCCAGGCACCTTGCAGACATACCAAATCAATTACGGGTAACTTAACTGCAAGTTGAAATATATAAACCTGCCTTGCATAACATTAAAGGGAGGACAAATTTTAATTATAGGGCTGCATTTTACTACTAACCCATAAGCCATAATAAGTTGCCTGCTTTGTACTTACGAAATAAATCGCCTTTTGAGAAGCTCAATGGTTTGCACAAAGATCTTACAAAACACCCTTAACACAGCTCTGTGGGTAGAGAACATCCAGAAAAATCCTTGTGAAAAAGTCAGAAAATAAAGTGCGAAGTTGAGAACCACTTATTTTCACTGCCCTAACCGAGTCAGGCATCCTGTTCCTCGCCATTAGCAAATCGTGGATGAAGACGCAGGTGTGACAGGTAATCCCACCTGCAGCCGACAGGAGGGGACTGGGGAGGTGAGGGACGGTGTGACTGAGACCCAGCCCCACGGGCCAGGATTTGCATTAGAACCAACAGGGCGAGGGCTGACAGAGGGAAGAAAGGCACATTTCCCCTCTTCAGAGAGCCACACACACAGACAAGACCGGGGTGCTGAAGACTCGGCCTGGCAAACGTTTAGTACGATAATTGAGAAGTTGGCATCTTAAGAGGTATAAATGAGAGCAGAACATCTGGTTCACAGAAGCGGGCGGGACAGGAGGTGGGGGCTGGGGGGGAGGGGAGGAACAACCCAGAAAACATCTGGATGCCCAAGGTCTGCACCGTCTCACACAGGAACGGTCGGGGCTCTTTAGCCTGAAAAGGAGGCTGGCAGAGGGGGAAGGGCTGCCTTTGACCCGGCAAAGGACGGCTGTGTGGCGGGCAGCCTCAGGCAGGGCTGCTCCAGGGCCAGCAGGTGTACCCAGGTGACAGCACAAGGAGCCCAGAAGTGTGATGATGCAGCTCACAAGGGCTGCGCAGTCGGGTATGAGATCTGCTCCTCCAGGGCTGAGAAGAGGCAGAGTGTGCCCCTCTCGTGGAGAGCATGGAGGACGTGCCACAATTCCCAGGGGTCCACGCCACCCTCACGTCTACAGTGCAGACCCAAGAAGGGGCTGGAACACAACACAGCGTGACTTGTGAGAGCTCACAGGGACCAGCCGAAACATTCAGCCCGTATCTTTTTTGCTGGATAAGCCACAAAGTGGTGGCACTCAGAGATCCTGTTATTCCACCGAGGCCGAGGATCGAAATCCACACGGTGCCTGAGGGGAACACTGGCGTTTCTGGCGCATCTCGCAGCACGCTGGCTGCAGATGTGATGTCACAAGGTCTATGCACATGTCATTTCGCTGGTTCATATGACTGTGTCGTGCCATTTCAGTAGGTTGTAGGGAAACCTAAAATATGTCTGGACAGAATTGGATGAAAAGTTGAATGAGAGAAGATAGGAAAATAGAGGAGAGAAAAACAGGGCCAGGACTGAGGATGGAAACGTCTGCAGAGACGACCTACACATTTGCCCCCGTGAGCCACGTCTCACTCGGTGCTTACAACCTCTCGGAGGCACATGGAGATGGTTTCCCATTTTACAGATGAGCTAACTGAGGCTCATGGCCTAAGCAATCTCTCAAACACCTGACCGAGCGTATGGGCTGGGATTTTAATCGAGGCCTGATCAACCACGCAGCAGGTGCCATCTTGTGTACCGACCCCATCTCCAGAATTGCTGGGGACTAAGTTGAGCTGCTTGTCCTCTCGTTGACTGGGGCAAGTCCAGGGACGCAGCATGGAGAGTGGACGCCTCTGCAGACCAGCCACAGAGCGCGACTCCTCTGAAGCCCGGCATGGCGTGCCCACACAGAGATACTTAATGCATGTCTGTCGTAAAGGACACTGTGACAGAGCGATGTGACATTTCAAAACCCATCTGGAGAGTATTCTAGAAACTTAACAACTATGAAAGCTGTATTTCCCTTTCAGCCGTTACACGTTTGCATGTGTTTTACGGTTTGTAGAAGATTTTTGACTTCTAGAAACAAAATCACTGTTCCTGGGGGTTTTCACTCTTTTAGGGAGCTTCAGATCGGCAACTCCCTTAGGACAAAGATGCTCGCTGAGATGACTGGGCATGTGAGTCCTACAGCTTCCAGTCTAAACATTTGATTTATGTTAATGACAACATTTGGTTACTTAGTGAACGTTGATATGCAAAGAGAAGGATGACAAATCATGACACTAGAATGTGTTTCTAAAGCTTTCTCAAGTCCTCTGGCACAGGAGAGGTACAAACACAAGCACTGTCATTACAGAGCACTGGCTAGGTTGTCTGTGATTCAAGGTGGGCACCAGGCAGAGCTCAGAAACACAGATCTTAGAGACCTCATTTGTCAAGAGCACATAAGTGTAGCAGTGAACTTCCTAGTTCCAGCAAATGCAAACTCAGATGAGATTTCCTTTCCCTCTGGACATCATATCGTTGGACTTAATTCATTTAAGAAATATTTTCATTATACCTACTATGCGCAGGGTCCCATAGGGACACAAAGATGGAAAACAAATGAGTCCAGAATTGAAGGAAACCTACAGCCTACACCAGTCCTGGGTAGGATCTACTGATGGCCATCGTAGCAAATTTATTTTCCAAAGATGACTGCTATCGTACTTCTCATCATACAATTTCTTCTAGAACCTCACCCCATATCCATCAAGAGGGGGTTGGAGATTTGCTTGTAGACAATGGAGCGAGACGATATCGAGGCTGCAGAGCTTTGGTGGCTAGGTCAGAAGAAGCCATGGGACGTCCACCTTACTCACCAGGATGCATGTGCCAGAGCCCCGTGGCCGCCATGTTCTGAGGAAGCCCAAAGTACCACAGCCCAGGACCACATGGAGAGGCTCTGAGACCACGTGCAAAGGGACAGAGATGTCCAGCTAGTCCTCAGCGAGTCCGGTTCTCTGCTGTTTCAGTCCCAGCTACCATCTAACTGCAACTGCATGAAAGACCCCAGATCACAACTACTCGGCAGAGCCCGTCCCAAATGCCCGACCCATAGGAACCACGAGAGATACCGAATTGCTTGTTGTTGTCTTAAGACACTAAGGGTTGTGCTAACTTGTTATTCAGTACTGGATAAGCAGAACATAACAGAAGATTGTTATAGGGATTTAGGAAAAGGGAGAAAACCTCTAAGTAGGTGATCAGGACCACTTCGCAGCAGAGTCACCATTTAAGGCGGGCTTTGGCGAGGAGGTGCAGATGGGTGATGGAAGGAAGGTTGCTGTACGTGAGGGGAACAGCCAAGGAGAGGTTGGAATGAAAAATCCACAGTAGGTGCCATATGGAAACGTGTTGTGGGACATGGGCTGGGAGGTGAGATTAGACCTGAGAAGGGTCTGTATCTGGACTGTGCATTAGGGTAGCCTCTGATCCCAGATCGCTATTTAAATTTAAATGAATTAAAATTAAATAGAATTAAAAATTCAATTCCTCAGTCAGAGTAGCCACCTCTCCAGTGCTCAGTAGCCACGTGTGGCTGGTGGCTGCTGCATTGGACGGCACAGTCACAGAGCGTTTCTCTCCTCCAGAACTTCCACCGGACAGTGCTGATCTAGGTGGTATTTTTACCTGATCCTCAGGCCCAGGGGGGGGTGAGCCTGGGGGGTGAGCCTGGAGGGGTGAGAGGCATGTGACAGCTGTGTTTTAGGACAGTTAAGCTGGAGCTATGAGTGGGAAGATACTCTCGAGAAGGTTAGTTAGGAGGCTAAGGTCACAGGGCAGGCAGGGGACACGTCTGTCATCTGCCCCACAGAGGCTTAGAATCAGGGGACAGGAAGCCTGCAGTCTCAGGACAGGCCAGCCAGGGGAAAACGGACTAGCCAGCTTTATCAGGAAGCTGGTGATGTACTTATCCCTTCCTTAGAGTATTAAAATGGTTTTGTTACAGGCCAGGGCTCACTGGAGACCTGAAAAAACCAAAGTCAGCTTTCAAAGACCCGGAATAAAAACCGAGGGACTGGAAAGTGGGGGAGCAGGGAGGGGAGGAGGCCCAGGAGGAGGGACTGTGGGTGACACCCAATCCCACCCCGGGCTGGTGGTGGCAGCTCACTGTGATGAACGTGCTCACCAAAGCTCCGGAGGAGAGTGTCTTTGAGACACCTTTTAACTCAGTGGAACAACCAGTAAGAAACGAGACAGATTCAATTACACTAACTGACCACTCGTTTGTAACAGACTGAAAAGAAGGTGATTAGAACAGTCACATCTAAACTCTCCAGGAAGAACACTAGGAATCATCAGTATTTGATATTAAAAAAAGAAAAGAAAAGAAAGTTTGAAATAGATCAGATGAGCTCTCCAGGGTGTCTGCAGGATGCAGATGAGAGTCCCTGCCATCTCCTTCCCGGGTGTCCAATGCAGGCCGAGCTCTGAAGCACACAGCTTTCTGTCCTGAGGCTGCCACCAAAGGCAATGACAGACCTCAGCAGACTGGATTTTGCACCAAGAGCTCCTCATCCCAGTGGAACAGAAAATTTTCTACAAGTTGGCTCCTTCAGAGAGACCTAGCAAAACATGGACATCCTTACCCATGCCACAGACCCTGAAGTCCCCTTCCAAGCCACGAAAAGGTCAGCCAAAGGTAGACCCCCTCCCACATATACCCTAGTGCTCTGTCATGTTATGTGTCAATGACAAAAATAGACCGTAGCAGAGTCAATACTATGTGGGACTGAATAAGGAAACACACAAATCCTGCTCCAGAAACCCACGCATTCAACCCACATAAACCCACAGCTCAGACCCAAACACATCACCCGGAAAGGGCAGCTGGGCCGTGGACGTGAGGGCGCCACATGACAAAGCACGCAGCCCCGTGCAGGTGTCAGGGTCCTCCAACAGTGCCTCTACACAAGGATTCCTCCACAACCCTTTCTACTGGGACGCTTAAAACTCTTTCCGACTCAGCCGGGACATGTTTCGCTTATATCAAATCTTCCCACACCAGAAAGCCTGATTCCCTGTCTGAGAATAGGAGATGAGACAAAACTGTTTTGCACTGAGGATCAAGTTTAAAATATTTTGTACTTTCCCTCCCTGGAGAGGCAAAAGTCAGAGAGAATGCCACTCCCCTTGTTTACAAACCTTTGCACTTTCCAGAGGTGTGACTGTCAGAGCTCCAGAAGGGTCCCCCGCATTGTTTTCTCCTAGAAAAGCTTAAAGACGAGCTGATACTGGTAGTTTTCTTTACTTTCTGGCTCTGTAAACATGCATATCACTTTAAACAAATGCCAAGACGCAACCCTGTTTATGTGTAAATTTCAAGATGACTACACTTTTATTGCAAAAAATCCACCTGTCTTAGAACACGAGAAATCTGCCAGGAGCGCTGTGGGTCTCCCCCACCTGCTCGTGGTCACCCAGCACTGGGGCTGTCTGCTTTGATTAATTTTCTCCTGAGGAGGACACACACTCAATCATGGTCAACACCTATTAGCACAGGTCAGGGCAGGGTCAGGGACTTCTTTGCAGAGCAGTCGGGGGATAATCACACCAGCTCAGGCTCACGTGGTGCCTAACATGAGCCAGGCCCTGTCCTAGGTGCCTCATGTATTTTAATTCATTTTCTCCTCCCAACAAATCCACGAGGTAGGTCCTATTATTTCACCCCATTTTACAGAGGAGGACAAGTGAGGTCCGTGGGGAGGTGTGAACCCGGGCAGGCCACAGCCCAAGGTTTTCACCACTACACCATCCCACCCACATGAGAACAATGCAGATTTTATAAACCATCTCGCAGGAGAAACACGAAACCACATGTCCCCTAATTTAATGCCCCTGTAAGGCATAAAAGGTACATGGTAAAGTGCCAGAGATCTGCAGAATGTAAAAGCAATATAGAAAAAGCTTAGGGCTTGGATGCAGTAGCAGGGTGTGGATACTCAATCAGGGCACAGGAGACCTGAAGAGGCTGTCCAGCCCAGCATGCAGCATCCGACAGACCCTGCCCCGGCTGAAGACAGCCCGGCTCCCACACCTTCCCTCCTCCCCAGCCATCAAGTCCTCCCCGCACAGAGCACGAGGAAGTCCTTAAGATGACTTAGTGAACCATGACTCCCGTCCTCTCATCTGCCCTTAAAAATGACACCCCTAAAGACAGCCCGGCTCCCACACCTTCCCTCCTCCCCAGCCATCAAGTCCTCCCCGCACAGAGCCCAAGGAAGTCCTTAAGATGACTTAGTGAACCATGACTCCAGTCTTCTTACCTTCCCTTAAAAATGACACCCCTGCTCCCTCCCTGTTTGCTTGAGGAAATTTATGTCTGGTCCAAATAGTCAAGAAAGAGTGAGTAAATCATTTTCTACCAGTTGCAGGGTGCTCAGAAGATCAGTTTCCATTTTGTGTAGAGCTGTGAGGGGCGTGTGTGTGTGTCTCTGTGTGTGTGTGTGTGTGTGTGTGTGTGTGTGTGTGTGACTGCGTCTTAGGACGCTGACAGAAGGGAAACCCAGAGAAGGGAAAGGCGACATCCAGGGGCAATCTCAGCACAGCAAATGACACGAAGACGGCTTGTTGAACACCCGTTCCTGGGTCAACCCCTAGAATGTGGCAGCACAAACTAGCATTTCCTTCCTGGACTAGTACCCGATTGCAAATGTGCAATTAGTCATGTTTCTTCTGGAGCCCTGAAACCCTGAGCTGAGTCAATGAACCCAGGACGTCAACCAGGGACAGGGTCCCCGCCCCACAGCAGGTGAAGCCTGGAGCCAGGACCTTCTCATGGAGGAAGCGTGAATCTGAGCAAGGCAAGTCAGCATCGATTTTAGGATCTTACTTGTAGTTTTTCTCCCAGAATTTCACCGGCCTGACATACGATGTGAGGAAAATCACACTCCCAAGAAATGGGCTCAGTGGAGTGGAAAACACGGACGTGGCAAACGTCTGAAAGAAAAGCAGGGCAGAATCTGAGAACGTTGAGTTAAGGCAAAAAAATTTACTCTGTTTTTAAAGATCCTTTCAGATTTTGACTCTTTTTTCATTAAAGCCGTTTTCTCACCAAAGACAGACAGGAGACCATACACTTAATCTCTACGTACAGACTTGGACATATGAAACTTTCAGGCGTCTCCTGCTAGTCCCCTTCCACCACCGTGTAAACCAAATGATTCTCATAAAATGCCCAGCGGTCTCAGTCTGACTCACAGCAAAGATGTAGCATCTAAGGATTGAAAAGAACAGTTTCTTTTTATTAAGATATCATTAGCTGGACAAAACATACCACGGTACATTTACTACAGAACTGAGTAGCTTTGTAAATAATTAAAATTAAATTACCCTTCTTAACACGAAAGAAACAGCACTGTTTGGGAAGGTATCATCTCTGTTTCTCAAAGAATCTTTTCCCACTATAAAAAAATATAAATATACATATATACTGTTCATATGTAGATCATACGCTAAACAGCAACAGCTCGATGCAAGTCACGTCTGGTTTATAAGCTAAACAGGTGCACACATGAAGTCACGGTGTTTGGAGGGCAAATCGCCCCGTTGGCACCTGTGTGAGTGTCTCAGTGACTGGCATGTCTGGGTTTCACACACCCTGGGTGATCAGAAATGCAATTGCTCAACATTAAACTTAGAACAGCTGTAGCTTCTGGCCTGAGCCTGGCCCATCTCTGGAAATTGGGGGGTGGCCGGGGGTGCCAGAAGCAGCAGTTTTTGCTCTGAACACGCTGGTCCCTCCCTAGCCTCACCCCATCTCTGCAGAGCTTCTCGCAGCTGCCAATCACGGCAGCATCAGGGCGGTGTGGGGGTCTGGCGGGCTGGTGGTTGGAAGAATGACAGGGAATATGATGGCAAGACCCCATGGGGTGGCAGGGGTCAGCGGGGGGCCGGACCCCAGGTCTCATGTCTGTACATCCTTCCACATCCTGGGGGGAGGACGTGGACTATTCTACCACAGAGGCTGATCTTCCGGTGGCATCACTGTCACTGCTGCACAAATTGGGGTCTTATTTCTTTAGCCCATGTTCAAAAAGTTCTGGCAGGAAATAAAAAAGAAATACTTGGCACAGACAGGAAGACACTATCTCATCAAAAAGCAGGACATAGCAGGGGTAGCCCAGGCCTCAAAGAGCAAGCCATGTGGCAGGGTGGGGTGGAGATAGGGCTCCTAAATACCCTATTTACATGTCAAATACAGAAAGGGGGGCAGCCTCGTGCTGCCCACACTTTCCCATGCATTTTCCTAGATTTAAAATCAGATTTTTGCTTCAAGAGTAAATGTATCTTTTTTTTTTTTTTTTGCCTTCTATTTAGTCCCAAACATCTTCAGGAGTGAGATGACATATCCTCCATTAATAATTCATGCCAGTGTTGAACTGTGTGGGCATCCAAAAGATCTCTCCTGTGCTGCAACTTAAAACCAAGTCTTTCTATGTTGACCCATGTTCAAATGGAGAACCACAGAGCACTGTGCTCCTGGGACGGTGCTCATCACCTGTTCACATCTCTTTGTCTGAAAGCTGAAAATACCTAAATCTTACCTAAATATTTCTGCCACAAAACACACTAAATGAGCTATGTCTCTTGTCGCTGGACAAGAGGATTGCGTGGAAGATGTCGCCGAGCCAAGGTATTGAAAACACATTAGAAGGCAGAGACCAGTCGGAGGGGACGTTCCCAAGGGCGTGTATGGGGGACAGAGGGGGAGTCTCACATCAGGGGACAGAGGTGCTGGGGCCTGGCATTGTTATTCTTTTTGATTCTATAATTTCTCCAAAGATTATGCTGTATGTTTTTTAAATGCCAGAGACAATTATTCAGAAATTGAGAAGGAAACTAGCGCTAGACTAAAAATAAAATTTGGTGTGTAGGAAAGGAAATGACATGTAACAGGCAAGTGAGAAGGATTGAACAGATGGCCTCAGAGGCTATTTTATTGGGGGGAAATTAATGAAGAAACAGCACACTCTGGGCAAATACAAAAGACCAGGACAATTACTGGTAAAGCAGTGCCAAAAAAGAGGGTCCCCAAGAGCAGGGGGCACACGAAATTCCTTCTTTGTTTCTGTCCAAGAAGAGGGGGGCGACTCGTTTAAAAGCACATTTAAAATGAAAACATCGAGGTCAATAATTAAAAGACAAAAACCATCAGAAGCTCAAAGGATGAACTAAGTAGAAAGCTGCTTCCCAACATTCGCACTGAACAGAGATCATCTGGCTAACTCTGCCTCGTTACTAGAAAACAGCGGTCTTGCATGCTCTGCATGCATATCACAAGGGTGAGCGTTCCCATCTGTCCCTGGAGGTTACAAGCTCAGAAGCCAACAGAGGCTACCGAGGGAGAAAACAAGCTCATGCTGGAAAAAGCAATTTACCAAACAGTGCCCCGCTGGCCTAAAAGCTAATTCAATTCCGAAAAGGAGCAAATTAGTCCCTTCTCAATGCCAGGATGAAGCCCGCAGCCTCTTAATAGAGTGATAAGATAATTAACGTTTCAAAATTAGTCAAGATCTAGGGCTGACATTTAGGAACTCGGTAGCTTTGGGTGGCATGTATATCCAGTTTTCTCAACTACTTATTTCACTATATTCTGAACAGTGGGACGCTGGATCCCAAGTAGCAAATGTCTGCCTTTATGGCTGGGCAGGGATGGGAGGTGTCCTTGAGTCAGGGGAGCAGGTGAGTCCTGGTCAGGTGTGACACAGCAGCAGAGGCCAGTCTCCAGGAGGTCCAGGGAAAGGCTCCCTGCCTCAGCAGATGCCACCAACAGGGCTGGTTTTAGGAACAAAGCAAGGGGATCAACTGAGTCTATTAAAATAGAACTATCAAATGCCCCATAAAACCTACATCTCAATGTTTCAATTTCATAAGAGTCTAAGCAGTATGAAAGAACTTAGATTTAACATGCACCCTGCACAAGCTGCGTAGATTCTAATGCTGCTTTTATTCTTATAGGAGATACGACTCTTGTGTGTGAACCCTCAACGAGCAGGTAGGGCAGGTGATCGAAAGTTATGGCTCCCAGAACAGTCGTACTTCAGCTGTGCAACTACAAGTAGTAATCAGTATTACTGAACTCACGCCACAAGGCATAACTAGAAATCCTAAAGGCCCATGTGAGACCAAAGTTATGATCAAACTGGGAATCGTCATGTCAAGTTTTAAATTCTTAGTGCAAATCCTCGACCGCAAATTTGAATTAATCTAATAGTCTTCATTTAATAAACATGCTTTAAATTCTAGGCAGGAAACTTTAGACACAGGACAGAAGTAAATAAAAGTCACCTCAGTCTTGCACCTCGCTGCCTTTGTTTTAAAGGACTCTGTTCAGGAAAACTAAAATTACTGGCATTATAGAAAATGATTGCAGTTAAAGGGAAAGGGTGGGGTATAAATATTTTCCCCCCTTAGCTTGTTCTGCTAAATAACCTTGAAACACTTAAGAAATACCAATGCATGTCTAAGAATAGGAACACAGAACAGTGTTCATTGTGAAGCCAACGCTTGGTATGCTTTAAAAAATGTTTTGAAACAAATAAGCCTGGAGGAGAGCGTTTGTTAAAACTCAGACTACATTATCACTTACTGATTACAACAAGTATGTTTCCCGTACACAAAGTTCAGGTCCCAGAGATTCCTTATGAGTCACCTTAATGAGCCTTATGCAAATTTCATATGAAAGAAAGCTCCAAGTTCTCATTAAAACCAGCTAATAACACCCAAAATGGATTGCCAGAGTTTACAGTTATGGTGCACAGACCTAATGGGTATAAGAATCACCAAGGAAGCTTGTGAAGGTGTAGATTCCAGGACACCACCCTCTGAAATTTGAGTTAGAAAGTATGAGCTGGGCCCAGGAATTGACTGTACGGACTTAACGAGTTCCTCCAGGGATCGGATAAATCAGTCTCTGAACCACTTCTCGGGAAACACAGATTTAGAATGTATGAATCCAGTGGAAAGGAAACACTTTGAGGGCAAATTTTAGGCCTGAAACAAGAATTTTTTTTTCATTAATCTCTCTCTAAAGAGTACTTTTTATTGAATTCTCTCTCTTTGCACTCACACAAATACATAAAATTTGGCTACCTCAAAGTGATTTTTAGAAGCAGCATCTCAAACTTGTTTTGAAGTAAATTAAAACTAATTATCATGATGTAAACGCTTTAAAACATACAAGGAAATCAAGGCTTCTTGGCTAACAGCAGTTACAAAACAAAATCATCTTTTTTTTTGTCTTCAAAAATATTTGGGGCCGGCCCGGTGGCGCACTGGATAGTGCGCTGCTTGGGAAGCGCGGTGGCGCTCCCGCCCGAGGGTTCGGATCCCACATACAGACCGGTTCCCGCTCACTGGCTGAGCGAGGCGCGGGAGCAACGCCGAGGGTTGCAATCCCGTTGCCGGTCCCTGGTCCGGTACGGGCGCGACACTGAGGGTTGCAATCCGTTGCCGGACACGGAAAAAGACAAAAGACAAAAAAAAAAAAAAAAAAATTTGAGTAATTCTGCTTGTACCTAATCTGGGTTTTTGAATATTACTGAAGTATATATATGATAACCGTCCTATATAATAATATGTAATTTAAAATAATATATTGAATGCATCAACCGTATCCACAATGTGTGGTAACAGCAAATCGATTTGTACTATTTTGCGCAAGTCAATCCAATCATTTAAGCAGGAACTTTCCATTTAAAAGACAGGACATCTTAATGCAGATCTGGACATGGGAAATGGAAGGATCAGAAAAAAAATTTTAGTGACTCCTGAATATGAATTAAGAAGCAGGAAGAGTTCAGAATTAAACATCTTTCAAGGCTAAGTGGCCTAAAGGGAATCCAAAGTGCCTCCTCCTGTCCCCATTAAAATGTAATCTTCAAGACTTTAAAATCTTCTTATTGCCAGGGGTCAGTGAAAAGCTTGCATCTGTAAAATGTGAATTCCAGCTTGGGGGGTGGAAACAGAAGCAGAAAGGATACGAGGGATTGCAAAGAGCTGGGCGAACACGTGAAACGAAGAACCCCAAGCCATCTGCCAGGGAGCCACGTAGGTCATGACGAACTGCAGCTTCTGAAGCAGCTCCCTGAGCTGAAAGCAAAAGAAGAAAGAGTCATCAGATGGCAGTAACTGTGCCAAGGTCATTTCAAGGACGAGCGTCGCTGTTAGCAAGGGGCACTGAAACTCTAGTTTGTCCTCTTACTCTTCCCTTCTTTTGTCCTATAGACAATGCAGCCACTGAATGATATTTTAAAACAGCAACCTGCTGGTCAGAAGAAACCCTGCCCGGTTAATCTAAAACCATTTATCATTTCAACCTTTGGATATGGTGTATCGCTCTGCCTCTCTTAGTGGAACAATCACACCTTTGTTTTACATTCTTCAAACGGGACTTTCAGAGGAAGATTCATACACAAGCCTGTCATCATTGACATTGTTGATGTTGTTGAGGCTTTTGTGGATTAATTTCATGTTACCTCTTTTACTGCTCTTGCTGAAGAAAATAGCTCCACTCCACTGAATTGCAAGCTACAAAGTAGGTTAGAAAGCCAAGATAGGCTGTGGAAGCTGTTGCACTGGCTAGACAAGACAGCTCAACGAAAAACTGAGTTCTGGGGCGACAGGGAGAAGGGAGACCTTATGTGAATTAAGGGTGAATGGGTAGGTGTGAACATGCTCATTGGTGCTGGCTGGAGGTTCACACTATACATGTGCCGGGGAAAATGAAGAAGCGTGGGCTTCCTGGCTGAAGACCTCTGTTTTGTGATAAGTGACTGCTGAATCCCAGATGCAAGACTCTACTGCCGTCAGTTCTAGATGCAGTCACTCAGTATCCCATTAGGATGTTCCAAAAAAGTCCACGTACACTCTTCACCCATAAGGGGAACTTCAAATAGTCTTTGTTCCTAGACTGGCTGGCATTTAAGACAATAAAACACATTCATCAAGGCCATGGATGTGAAAAGAGAAGGAAAAATTAAAAATTTAACTTGGCTCAATAGTTCGTACACAAGGGTACTTCAAAAAGTTCATGGAAAAATAGAAATGGAAGATAATACTTTCCATGAACTTTCCAAGTTGGAAAGATTAGTGTTACCCTCCATTTCCATTTTTCCATGAACTATTTGAAATACCCTCATACAGAACATTGGGAGACCATAATGAAAAGAGGGCATGGGCAATAGGGCTGTTAAGGAAAGGTTTAAGGAACCAAGGTGGCCTTTGATTTTGAAACCAAAAGGCGATATGACTCTGATCTGCTCCATGAAAATGTAATGAGGTAAAAGGAGGTCGACCAGAATCCTCCCCAAAACTTCCCCTCCGTTTTGTCTCACCTGATTTTCACACATATCCTAGTTTTGTAGAAAAACTATAATGCAGAATTAAACATTGTTGAAAGCATTTGATAAAATTCAACACCCCTTCATGATAAAAACTCTCAACAAATTAAGTACAGAAGGAAAGTATCTTAACACATTGAAGGCTGCATATGACACACCCACAGCTAATACTATACTGAATGGGGACAAGATCTACAGATTCAACGGAGTTCGCATTGAACTACCAGTGACATACTTCACAGAAACAGAAAAATCAATACAAAAGTTTATACAGAACAACAATAGATCCCGAATAGCAAAGTAATCCTGAACAGCAACAATAAAAAAAAATGTGGAAGCATCACACTCCCTGATTTCAGATTATACTACACAGCTATAATAATCAAAACAGCATGCTACTGGCACAAAAACAGACACATAGATCAATGGAACAGAATCAAGAATCCAGAAATAAATCCACGTACCTACAGCCAACTGATTTTCGACAAAGGAGCCAAGAACATACATTGGGGAAAGGACAATCTCTTCAGTAAATGGTGCTGGGAAACTGGAGATCCACAGGCAGAAGAATGAAACTAGACCCCATACCTCTCACCATATACAAAAATCAACTCAAAATGGATTAAAGACTTAAATGTAAGACACGAAACTATAAAACTTCTAGAGGAAAACAGAGGAAATGCTTCAGGACATAGAACTTGGTAAAGATTTTATGAATAAGACCTCAAAAGCACAGGAAACAAAAGCAAAAATAAACAAATGGAATTATATCAAACTAAAAACCTGCACAACAGAGGAAACCACCAAGAGAGCGAAGCGACATCCTGCAGAATGGGAGGAAATATTTGCAAACTATATATCTGACATGAGATTATTATCCAGAATATACAAGAAACTCAGTACCAAAACCCCCCAAATAATCTGATTAAAAAAATGGGCAAAGGAGCTGAACAGACTTTCTCAAGGGAAGACATACAAATCGCCAACAGGTATATGAAAAAATGCTCAACACCACTAATCATCTGAGAAATGCAAATCAAAACCACAATGAGATACCATCTCACCCCAGTTAGAATGGCTATTATCAAAAAGACAGAAAATAAATGCTGGTGAGGATGCGGAGAAAGTGGAAACCTTCTACACTGCTGGTGGAACCGTAAATTATCGCAGCCATTATGGAAAACAGTATAGAGTTTCCTCAAACAACCACAGAGGGAACTGCCAGGTGATCCAGCAATCCCACTATTGGGTCTATACCCAAAACAACGGAAAACATGTCTATGGGGCATCTGCACTCCCATGTTTATGGTGGTTCTATTTACAGTAGCCAAGATTTGGAACCAGCCTAAATGCCCATCCAGGGGTGAGTGGATAAAGAAAACACGGTGCGTATACACAATGGAATAGTACCCAGCTATAAAAGAGAATGAAATCCTGCCGTTCACAGCAACATGGGTGAGCTTGGAGAAGATTAAGTGAAATAAGCCAGGTACAGAAAGAGAAATACCACATGTTCTCACTTCATGTGTGGAAGCTGAAAAAGTAGATCTCACAGAAGTAGAGAGTAAAATAGTGTGTGGGGGAAAGAGGTGGTCAATGGATACAAAAGAGGAGATAGGACGAATACGATCTAGTTTTCTCTTGCAATATAGGGAGACCACAGTGAACGACAAATTACTTTATAGCTTCAAGTAGCTAACTGAGAAAATTCTGAATGTTCCCAATGCAAAGAGGTGACAAACATTTGAGGGGACGAATATGCTAAATACCCTGATATGATCATTGCGCACTGTATAAACGTTCCCAAATAACACACTGTACTCCATAAGTATGTAAAATTATCACGGGCCAATTAAGAAAAATAAATTAAAATAAAAAAAAAGAGAAAGAAATAGAGAATAGAATAGTGGTTAGCAAAGGTCGGGAAGGGGACGGAAAAGACTGTCCTTTCCCCAATGCACGGGGAGAGGTTGTAAATGAACAAAGCTACAAAATAACAATTGCATAGGAAGATAATTCTGGTGCTGAAGGGAGATTATAGCTAATACTATTGAATTCTATATTTCAAGATAACCAGAAAAGAGGCTCTGGATCTTGAATGTTACAACCACAAAGAATTGGTAAAATGTTTGTGTGACAGATGTGCTACCTACTCTGATTGGATCATTATACAATATATGCATGCATTGAAACTACAAATTGTACCCCATAAAAATGCACAATTATGAAAAATAAATTAATAATAACAAAAAAACCACTGTCAGGTGGGCTGTAGAGATGAACCAAGGATCAAAGGTCTCTCGAAGGCAGAGCAAACATATAGAATCCTTGGAAGTCACAGACATCGGGTCAGGTGCGGAACCCCTGGGGTCTAAATAAGCCCACTAGGGACTCTGGTTACAAAGCTGATAATGAGCTTTGGGTGACAGCTGCAGAATTGTAGGCAGAGAGCAGAGGAGGGTGGGGTGGTCTAGGGGGAGAGAAGGAGGGTAAGAATGAAACAGGGAAAGTGGGGAGGATGAAGGGAGGGCCTTAGAAAAGAAAAGAAGAATGGAAGAGAAAGAAAGGTGACACGGTTGGACTTGGGGAACTAAAAAAGAATGTGACTTCTGGGAAAGGAAAGCAGGTGTTCGTCATTTGCTAATAACTTTTCTCTTTCCTCTCGTGCACTTTCATCAACCAGGAGGGATGATCTCAGTTGGCTTCCGAATTGTCTTAGAAAGGCCACTTTGGTCTTAATCCTGGGGTTGGCTTAAGCCTCCTGAGTTCGTTCTGGAGGTGACTCCACAGCCCCAGTGCCCTCGAGAGTCTGACAGCTGAGAGAACAGCACTCCACTCCGGCACGTCCACTTGAGGTCCCATCTCTTAGGTCCCCATAAAATACAGTCTTGCCCCCACTGACTTGCTCTCTAGCAGTCAATAGGTGACGTGTAGAGGTGGACAGCTCTCGCACAGACACTCCACTCGCTTCTCTGAAAAGGTAGGATTTCCTTTCAAAGCCAGCATCGCGTCCTTTCATTCCCGCCACTAACCCAAGCAGAGGAGGAACGTGTCAGTTACTCGAGAGAAGACATTCAAGCACGTGACTTGCGGGTCCCATGCAGAAGTCTGGAGAAGTGGCGGTGGGCTCTCTGGCTCGCCTTGCCTCACCGGCCTCTAGCAGACAAAACACCTCTGGACGCAAAACCCTCTAGACACCCCACTGTTAAGAATTCTCTGCTGAGTTATTAGGAAGTAATCATGTGACTCACGCCTGGGTGAGAGTTCTAAGCATGAACAAGGTTGCCCCTCACAATGAATCGTGGGTTATGGAAAGTTACTCCTGTTGGGTTTTCAGGGGATTGCTATATCCTGGGAGGCTTTTCAGCCACCTTCTGAAAAAGCTAAGTAGGTCAGGCACAGCAACGACAATCAGACAGGCTGCCCCAGGGAAAGCCTCATCTGCAAGTTTAAAGCTCTAACAAGTTAAACTTCACTGTATTATGATTACATGAATCTATTACAATCATTTTATGCTTAGCCCAGCAACTTGTATTTACACAGAAGCAAACACAGTAATCAGGCATCTAAGGGCTCCAACACCTGCTCTAGCTGCAGCCAAGGCCCCAGGTGTCTTCATTCTTTTCTGATGTGCTCTATGCCTTGTTTTGCTTGGTTTTATCATGACTATTGTGAAGAACAAAATGTGTGCATTGTAAAAGATTTTCAACACGAAGCTTATCAAACGTCAGAAGACTCTGCTGTTCTCCATCACAGAGGCCAGATCTTCCAAATGTGAGATCTTATACACCTACGATTCCTCCACAACACAGGAATTTCATGCTCCTCCACGCAGCCCACCAGAAAAAGGACGTTGTGTGGACCCATCAGATGGAACACAGCGCGGTGTTTAGGAACATGGGTGTGAGGCATGCTGCCTGAGTTTGGGTCCCAGCTCCAACGTGTTCATAACTTTCCACATCTGTGAAATGGGGTGGTAACAGTACCTCCTGACAGTCGTCTGAGGATTAAAAGGCTTCATCTTTGTTAAAAACTCAGAACAGTGCCTGGCAATCATAAGCATTTAAGAGTTTAATCAGAGTTTAAGTAAATGTTAGGACAAGTGGGTATATTATCTTCAAGATGTACTCTGCTCACAATCTGGTAATTTTAGAGCCCTCTTCCCCCCAAAACTGAAGCTTACCAAGTCCCCGCCGTCTCATTATTCAGAGAAGGAAACCAGGCTCAGAGACGTTAAGTACATTGCTCAGGTCAGCAAGTTATCAGCTCATCTGAAACCAGAGGTTGACGTTCCTGATTCTCCATCCAGTGATACATATTTCCCTCACCAAATTTTGCCATGTCTCCTTGAGGGCCTGGGCCTTCTGCAAACTACAGCGCAGTAGAAATCTGCCTGACACACAGCAGCTGAGGAAAGGCCTCCCTTGCCCAAGCCTTCCTGCTGACAACAGAGGGCCAAGATCACAAGCATTGACATGACAAATTATGGCTACAGCAACTATTAGGGATTTGCCCTTCCATGCGCACAGTGATGAAGGACCCTGATCTGTCCCTGAACACCCTTTTCAGTATAAATGTCCGATTAGTAAAATATGACACCACCCAACAAGCCTGCTGACATTCAAGGGATCTTAAGAAGGCAGCCTGCGGGGTTCCCTGAGCTGCTTGAATACACAGCTCCAGGAAGACTGATTTAGCTCACAGGTTTTATGTTTTCTATTTCTGTGAAGAATGTCATTGGTATTTTGATGGGGATTGCATTGAATCTGTAGATCGCTTTGGGTAGTATGGACATTTTCACAATGTTAATTCTACCAATCCATGAACATGGAATGTCTTTCCATCTTTTGATGTCCTCTTTAACTTCTTTCAGCAGTGATTTAGAGTTCTCACTGTAGAGCTCTTTCACCTCTTCGGTTAAATTTATTCCTAGGTATTTCATTCTTTTGGTAGCTGTTGTAAATGGGCTTGGTTTCTTGACTGATTTCTTTTTCTGCTTGTTCCTTGTTTGGTGTATAAGAATGCTACTGATTTTTATGTATTGATTTTGTATCCCGAAACTTTACTGAATTTTTTTAATGAGCTCTAGGAGTTTTTGGTAGAGGTTATGGGTTTTTCATGTCATCTGCCAACAGTGACAATTTGACTTCATTTTTTCCAATCTGGATGCCCTTTATTTCTTTCTCTTGCCCGATTGCTCTGGCTAGTACTTCCAACACTATGTTGAATAGGAGCGGTGAGAGCGGGCATCCTTGTCTAGTTCCTGTTCTTAGCAGAATTTCTTCTTCACACGTGGAGAGGCATGGTCCAGGTGCAAAAGACTCAACTTCATATTTTCCCTATACACTCTGCCTTCTCTTCAAGGGTGAAATCAGAGGAAAGAATGAAAAATTTCTGCATATCAAAAAAGTGATTTCTAAGCATAAAACCTAAATATTGATCATCGATGAGGAAAGTGGATGAACAGGCACTTTATGTACCACTTTAGGCCATTGTGTATAAAATAATGAAACATTGAAGGTAAGAGTTAATGGAAACAGCCACATCGCCACCTTCCCCCAGAGCATTTCATTGAACTACTTTAAACAGAAATCCCATTCAGATAAGCTATGTACTTGCACCCCGTTAGACAGTTCGAGGCCTCTGTTTTTATGAAGCTCATCTCACTCCTAACATTCTACTTCCAAGATTTTAAATCTCAGCCTTATTAAAATGCACAGTAAACTTCAGAAGTTACTTGAGTATGACTATAAGAGAAAACAAAGTCATTTGGGTTTTTTTCCACTAAAAATACTCAAAAAAGAGTAAAGAAAGTCACGATGGAGTAATTCGGGCTTTTTCCCAAGAAAAGATACTGTAAATTCTCTCATTTCAAATGACCTGCTTTGGAGACGTCTTTTCAATTAGGCATAGACATGCTGTCATATCTCTGCTATAGACAGGAAACCCAATCTGCATTAATCCACAGACCATCTTAAGAGAAGTGGCACCAAAGAAAGATGACCCCAAAACATTTCATTGCTAATACATTCTGTAATAAGGCACATGCCAGCTTCACTCTGGGGACTCCCTCTGTCCCTCCCCCAATGAAAGAGCATGGTAATACAGAAAGGCTACCATCCACTATAAAATTCATTTAAATCTAAAAAGCTGTAATTTTTAATTCTAAAAATTGAATTAATCAACAGCTCAAAAGAAGGGAATAGTCAGAACCAAAGAGGCAATTTAAAATAAGAATGGTGTATCTGAACTGTCACCATGCCTACCCCAAGTGGACACAGACATGGATATGGGCCTTAGGAGCCAAGGACTTGGGTTTTAATAGAGTTGAAGGGCTTCCATGTTCACAAAGAATAAATCAGAAAAGCCCCATTCACAAGTGCTGGGAAAAAGAGAAGCAAATCGCCTTATTTCTACTGTAGGGTAGATAAAAATCTGTCATACACAATACACAGAAACCTCAAGCCACCATAATGCAGGGAAGTGGGATTTACACTTAAACTACTCCTGCAGAGCAGAAATGTACAACCAAGAAACTAATATAAAAAGTAGCAGAGGATGGCAAAACTTCCTTGCCAAAGTAAATGCAAAAACAGTCTTGGGCCGGCCCGGTGGCGCACTGCTACAGTGCGCTGCTTGGGAAGCGCGGCGGCGCTCCCGCCGAGGGTTCGGATCCCACATACAGACCGGCCACTCACTGGCTGAGAGAGGTTGCGATCCGTTGCCGGTCACGAAAAAAGACAAAAAAAAAAAAAACAGTCTTTAGGAACACTTCCACCTCAGAATATATTCATCTCCTACAGAAAAAAATAGCCTCCCACTGAAGATCAGTCCAAAATAAACATTTAAACCTACACCGGGAAATGACCAAATGAAAAAAACAGTAGACGCAACACACAGGATAACTAGCATCCCATGAATTCGAGGTAATACAAAATATATGAAAGAGTCTAAATAAATGATTTAAAAGCTTACAGGAAAAAAGAATAATAAGAGCAGCATAATATGAAAAATGACACAGAATTGATAACAAGTTGCCTATTTTGGAAGTAGAAAAAAAGTCATTGAAATGAAACCCCTAGGGGATGGTTAAAAAGCAGATAAATTACAGCAAAACAGAAAATCAGAGAAATGGAAAATCTGAGTAAAATACCTAGAACACAGCACAGAACAATAAAAAGATTTTTTTTAAAAATGAGAGGTTAAGAAAGATAGAATAAGGAGATATACATCCAACTGGAGTTCCAGGAGGACGGTCTAGAGAGAAAGGGGAGAGGAAATATTTAAAGAGTAATGGCTGAGAATTATCCAGAATTGAGGGAAGGAAGTCCTTGTATTTCAAAAGCATATTAAGTCCTGTGCAGGATAAATAAAAAGAATCCACACATTACTGCACGTGATAGTGAAAAGTATAACATCAAAGTCAAAGAGAAAAAAATCTTTCCTACAGACCACCTACAAAGGAATTGCAGACAAACGGCTGACTTCTTATTAGCAAAAATATATGCTGGAAGAAATATATGTTTTTAAGAAATAATGTTTTTAAGAAAAAATGTTGTTAAGAAAAAAAAATACCTATCAAGTTAGAGTTTTGTATACAACTGTAGTATTATATAATTTTGAGATGGAAATAAAGACCTTTGTAAACAAAGACTGAAAATATGTACTACTTATAGAACTTGGCAGAAAAAAAAGTTGAAGAATGTACCTACAGCAAGAAGGAAATTTACCCCAAAGGAAGAAATGACATGCAAGAATCATGGTGAGAAAAGAAACGGCTAAAATGCTAGGATATCAATATGAGGATTATTACAAAAATAATCATAAAGATAATGACTTGTTTGAAGGTGAGATCAAGTACTAGATATATCAAATATTTGAGATGTGAGGGTAGATTTGGAGTTAAAGTATAAATTTCTTGTATTGTTTGAGAGGAGGAAAAATATTTTAATTAATTTCATATGCTAATCAAGTATGCTTATTAATAATTTAAGAGTAACTACCAAACCACTGAAGTTTTCAAACTTTAATGTGCATCGGAATCACCTGGAGGGCCTGTAAAACAAAGAAGCTGCCTCCCACTTGCAAAGGTTCTGACTTAGGAGATCTGGGATGAAGCTCCAAAATTTGCATTCCTGTAAACTTCCAGGTGATGCTGATGCTGCTGGTCTGGGGACCACACCTTGTGAATCATTGCACTAAATGACCCAAAACTCAATATTCAATTCCCAGAGCACTAGTGGGGGGGGGGGGAA
>NW_007728289.1:8828-23993 GCF_000696425.1 Galeopterus variegatus | reverse complement strand
GGGGGGGGGGGGGGGGGGAAGGATCAAAAAGAGTCCATTTCATTCAATAAAAAGTCAAAAAAGGAAGGATGGAGGAATAAAGAAAAATCATCATAAATATAAAGACAAGAAAGATTCCATGGTAGTAAAAAGTCCAAACATATCAGTAATCACAGTAAATGTAAATGGATACAATTTGCCTATCAAAACACAGGGATTTTCAGTCTATATTAAAAAGAAAAACCTTAATCTTACCTTATAATTCTATCCATTTTTACTTCAGATATTTTGAGACAACATGGTTAGGTATATATATTTCAATTATTTTAAGTCACCTATTTTAGAAATTAATGTTCAATTCCACAATAAATAAATAAGTATATACAATATTAGACCAATAGAATTAACAAGCTTCATCTGAAAGATCTGTGTATTAGAACTCTGCAGGCAATCAAAAGAGAACTACTTTTCAGGCATGTGTTCATCTACAAGAAGTGGAGACTTACTAAAGTACAGAAGAAATCTTAATCAGTGCAGATTTTGATATCATGCACAGTGCTTTGCAATTAAATTAGAAGTCAATAACCCAAAGGCAGCAAAATAACAAGAGTAAAAACAACCACAGACCTTTGCATTTGAATATAATAGCAACAAAATAACAATAAATGTAATGCAAATTAGAGAATATTTTAGAATGGATGACAATGAAAGGATTAGACTGATCAGAACCTGTGGAACTCAGCTAACGCAGTCTATAGAGAAAAAGATATAGTCTTACCAAGCAGATGTTAGGAAAACTTAGTTTACATTGAGAAGCTTTTTTTTGATACAGAAATTGGACAAGAATATTACGAGAAAGTAAAATAATACGTTATCCATAAATGTAAATGCAAAAATCCTTAATAAAATATTTACCAAATGAATCTCTACATGTAAAAAAACACATCATGAGCAAGTTTGGTTCATCCTCATAATGGTTTGATATTAAAAAAATGTCAGTGTAATTCACAAAGTCGAGAAAGTCAGAAAGAAGAACCGTATGTTGCTCAACTGGTGCGGGAAGGATGTTGATAAATAAATTTAACACCCACTCCTAAAAATCCCTTGCAACCTAGCAATGAAAGAGTTCTTCTTAAACCTGATAGGGGATATCAGTGCTGTATTGTAGCAAACACCATACTTAACAGTAAAATCCCAGGATTATTCAGGCAAGAGGAATCAAGCAGATGAATCTGATTAGCCTAAAACAGGAAAGCCAAAGGGAAACTACTGAGGGAGTCTAAAAGTGAAGGAGGGAGGAAAGAAGCTGGGTCACAGTGTATCACCTGCAAGGTGCAGTTTGGAAAACTAAGAAAAGAAAGAGGCACGATGCAGGGTGAGCGGGCCCACGGGTAGGCCACTTGGGCCAGTGAGTACGGTGGTGACAGAAGGAAGGGGGACAAGCCTGAGGCTGATGAGCTGACCCCATACAGCCAGACAGATGCAGACCCCTGAGAGAATGCAACAGACACACAACATCAGCTAGGGTCCTATTTCATCACTGCTAATGAGCGTATCCATAAATGCAAATGAAGTCACACTGCACACTGAAATTTTATCATGTGCTGAGAGGTGGAGACGCACAAATCCGAAAGGTCTTGTCTAGACCCCTGAGGACTAGGAATGAGATGCACTCCTGGGCCTGCGCGCGTGTTTCTGCTCGCGGTGCAGGTTCAGGGTGTCTGGGGAGGTGGGCCATTGAGGAAGGAGGCTGGGGGGACTTCGATAAGGAAGAAACGGGAGACAATGACCGTAACCCGTGAGGGAGAGAAGGCTTTGTTCTTTAAGCATCACGCCCAGTTACACCTCGGAGTGGAGGGCTGGAAATAATATTGTTTATTTCCCATATTCTGCCTTCCCATTCAGTTTATTCTTTAGATTCCACACGTTAGTCTTCGTCCAGCTGTTTACACAGGGCACAGTTTCTCCATCTTTGTTTTGGATTTTATTTAGCCTTTTCTTCCCTGTGGAGAAGAGGAAGGTTTCTGGATTCTGTTTTGGGGGGCTTCCTCCCTGTGAAAGTTGTTATGATGCTGTAGGTGGCAAATGCTGCCCCTGGGAAGGTGTACGAGAGCCAAGGTTGTGCTGCTTGTTTTACCCACGTAGTATTTTAGCAAGAGAAACAATCCATTCATGTCGGGGGCAGCTTTTCCTCCACCTCTTGTTAACGCCCCCCTGTCCCCTCGTCCCCCACGTACCTCCTGGAGATCTAACTTACACACCGTCCTGAGGTTTTTCTACTTGTAACAACATTTCATCAGTCAAGTACATTTGGGAGTGAGGTGATTCATTCGGTGATTTTTCCATGTAACTGAAACATTCTTCTTTAAGCACCTAAACTTTCAACATTGATTTTTTTAAAAATAAAATATAATAATATAGGCTTCTTTTAAAAATATCAAATAGTGCAGAATTGCATAAAGTATAAAGTGAAAGTTTCTGTTACTCACTTTACTCTGACCTAACTTCCAGTACTAGTCACAGTTAATGACCGGTTAAAGAGTACTTCTACCTGGCATTCTTTTTATTTAAATCAGGTTAACAATACACAGTGTTCTGAAACTTGATTTTTCTGCAGGCATCTTTTAGCGTTGGCACAAATTATTCTATCTCTCATCAAATTAGCTGCATAATACCCTACTGCTTAAGCAATCTATTGAATCATTATAATACTGACAGACACGTAGGTTGCAAAAATTAATTTAATGCCATAGTTGAAGAACGTTTTGCATGCTTATCTAAGAGATTATACAAAGCCAGTGCAGTGGCTGTTAATATGGTGTCTTCCCCCACCTTGGCCAGTGGGGTGGGCACATGGTCTATGCTGGGCCAATCAGTCTGACATCCTTTTCCGTACACTGTAACTCATACAAGGGTTGCCATGTGGCCCCCAAACAGGATCAGAGTCCGAGATACAGACAACAGGTACAGAATGTTATTTCCACCAGCTGCTGTATGAAGTTGGAGCTCTGGGTACTTTTTCCGTACACTGTAACTCATACAAGGGTTGCCATGTGGCCCCCAAACAGGATCAGAGTCCAAGATACAGACAACAGGTACAGAATGTTATTTCCACCAGCTGCTGTATGAAGTTGGAGCTCTGGGTACCGTCTTGCTCCATGTTTGGAGAAAAGGTGCATGAAGAATGAAGCCGAGCAGAAAGAAGCAAAGACAAGCAGGAAAGAGGAAGCATAAAAAGACACATTTCTGCAAGTGAAACCATATGAAACTAGTTGAAAACTGATTAAGCTAGCTTAAAATAGGTCTATTCCTGTTTTAAGTTGTTTTACAAGTTATCTTGCAGAATGTAAGCTGAGCATGTGCAGAGATATGGGCCTCGCCCTCCAGATGACCTTGGGTACCCCGGAACGTCAAAATCCTCCACCTACAGAACTGATGGACTGGATTTGGCCCAACCAATCAGCCCTTTTCTGGGTCATATGACCTGTCTGAGGCCCAACCAATCATCTCTTGACTCAGCCAGTTGGCCCCTGCCTGAGTCACAGGGCCTGACTCAGGCCCAGCCAATCACCCTTTTCCTAGTCATGTGGTCTATCACCAGTCCCTGATCCTTTAAAAACCCGTCCAGCCCCTGGTTCAAGGACAGCATTGCCTCCCATCCCCCTGCTGGTTGGTCTCGCTTTAAAGCCTTTTGTTTTCTCGAAAACTGGTGCCACAGTATTGACTTCTGTGTGCGTCGCGCAGTGAGTCTCCGCTCAGTTAACAGCAGCACTGGTCATCCTGGGAAAGGTTACACCGCAAATGAGGTCCACGCTCAGGCGTCCCAGCTAAGTCGAGCAATATATTCCCAATTTTAAATTGGGATTTTGTCATTTGCCCTCAAAAAGTTCTCACTAATGTACCAAATTTATCCAAATTTCACATAAAATCAAAAAGTAGTTCAAAGGGCTTCTGGTTTCTTCTCTGGGATACAGAACGTTGGTAAGAGCATTCTTCCCACCCTTACAGTGAAAAAAGAAAAAGCCAGACAGACTTCAAACTCATGACTTGTTTCTCATTGTAAACCGGGTTGTGGAGCAGACACGGGGTCCAAAAGCTCAGGGGAGCCAGGCACCTTCAGGGAGAGAGGAGATGGGTGCTCGCTGGCTGGGGGCAGGTGCCAGCAGAAGCTGGCAGGCAGAGTGTGGGCAGAAGAGGTGAAGAGTCAGAGCAGGCCACGTGCGGGCTGGTGGGACAGTGAGAAGCCCTAAAAATCACGGTGTCTTCCTGCACGACCTCCACTGGGGCTCACGGAAAAGACTACAGGGAACCTAAAAAAGAGTGTGTGCGGCCCAGACCTGCAGGAAGGAGATGCACACAGCTCTGCCAGGCCCTTTATCTCCACCTCTCCTATGGAACAAACGTTTCAATCTGTGGAGAAAACGTCAACAAGTGCTGTTGTCCTTGCACTGGGCACTGGCGAAAACCCACTGCAGCTGGGGGAAGGGGACAACAAGAAAAACCAAAACCTACTCCTGAGACAGGGCAGGAGCACCCGCTGGGCGACTGCCACAGTTGGGGCAGGGACAGGAGAATGCAAAGGGCACATCCCTGAGACCAAGGACACCACGCAGGACTAAGCCTGAGGTTTAATGAGGAAATGAGGACTGTCCTTCCCGCCCCAGCCCCCACCACCAAGCGAACAAGTTTCAAGCAAGAGGTAAAGGCACACACCAACAGGAGAGGGACAGAAAAGGCACCAGAGCTTGCAGAGACACGCGGAGTGGGGCAGACGTGTCTTCGGCTGAGGACTGAGTGGACAGTGGTCTGGAAAACCAACCCCACCTGAGCACAAGACATCCCTCCAGGTGTCCCTGCTGTGCCCTGAGGGTAACCGTAGCGACGGCAGAGCTCAAGCCTGGTCCACCCCCAACTAGGTTAACTCAAAGCCTCCATCGGAGCTCTAGCAAAGGGAGGACATGCTAGGACCTGGAATATAACGAGTACCCAACACATATAGGTTATTTATTGCTCTTAAGACATTGTTTCAAATTTATTTTTTGTCTGTCTCTCCTGCATCCCCTTAGTGAGGACTGTCCTTCCCGCCCCAGCCCCCACCACCAAGCGAACAAGTTTCAAGCAAGAGGTAAAGGCACACACCAACAGGAGAGGGACAGAAAAGGCACCAGAGCTTGCAGAGACACGCAGAGTGGGGCAGACGTGTCTTCGGCTGAGGACTGAGTGGACAGTGGTCTGGAAAACCAACCCCACCTGAGCACAAGACATCCCTCCAGGTGTCCCTGCTGTGCCCTGAGGGTAACCGTAGCGACGGCAGAGCTCAAGCCTGGTCCACCCCCAACTAGGTTAACTCAAAGCCTCCATCGGAGCTCTAGCAAAGGGAGGACATGCTCATTTCCAGGCATATGACTGTTTATCTCCACGTCTGTGGTCCTGCAGAAGAGGTCCAGCCTTCAACAACAAAATTATGAGGCAAACACAAGGACAAGGAAAAAAAAAATCAGTCCTAGAGGGCAAAGATAACAGAGCAAGACTCAGATATGACACACACGTGCTGTTAGAACTATCTGATGGGGAGTTTACGAGAATTGTGACTCACGAGTTAAGGACTTGCATGCAAAAGGTATGCAAGATGAAAGACACGTCATCTCCGCAGAGAGACGGAGACTATACAATAAAGACACATGGAGATGACAGAAATAAAGAACATGGTAACAGGTAGAGAATGCTTTCAACAGGCTCGCAGCCCTAGACACTGTAGAGGAAGGAATCAGTGAACCTGCAAGCAGGTCAACAGAAATGACCTAAACTGAAACACAAAAATAGAANAACCCGTCCAGCCCCTGGTTCAAGGACAGCATTGCCTCCCATCCCCCTGCTGGTTGGTCTCACTTTAAAGCCTTTTGTTTTCTCGAAAACTGGTGCCACAGTATTGACTTCTGTGTGTGCGTCGCGCAGTGAGTCTCCGCTCAGTTAACAGCAGCACTGGTCATCCTGGGGAAGGCTACACCGCAAATGAGGTCCACACTCAGGCATCCCAGCTAAGTCGAGCAATATATTCCCAATTTTAAATTGGGATTTTGTCATTTGCCCTCAAAAAGTTCTCACTAATGTACCAAATTTATCCAAATTTCACATAAAATCAAAAAGTAGTTCAAAGGGCTTCTGGTTTCTTCTCTGGGATACAGAACGTTGGTAAGAGCATTCTTCCCACCCTTACAGTGAAAAAAGAAAAAGCCAGACAGACTTCAAACTCATGACTTGTTTCTCATTGTAAACCGGGTTGTGGAGCAGACACGGGGTCCAAAAGCTCAGGGGAGCCAGGCACCTTCAGGGAGAGAGGAGATGGGTGCTCGCTGGCTGGGGGCAGGTGCCAGCAGAAGCTGGCAGGCAGAGTGTGGGCAGAAGAGGTGAAGAGTCAGAGCAGGCCACGTGCGGGCTGGTGGGACAGTGAGAAGCCCTAAAAATCACGGTGTCTTCCTGCACGACCTCCACTGGGGCTCACGGAAAAGACTACAGGGAACCTAAAAAAGAGTGTGTGCGGCCCAGACCTGCAGGAAGGAGATGCACACAGCTCTGCCAGGCCCTTTATCTCCACCTCTCCTATGGAACAAACGTTTCAATCTGTGGAGAAAACGTCAACAAGTGCTGTTGTCCTTGCACTGGGCACTGGCGAAAACCCACTGCAGCTGGGGGAAGGGGACAACAAGAAAAACCAAAACCTACTCCTGAGACAGGGCAGGAGCACCCGCTGGGCGACTGCCACAGTTGGGGCAGGGACAGGAGAATGCAAAGGGCACATCCCTGAGACCAAGGACACCACGCAGGACTAAGCCTGAGGTTTAATGAGGAAATGAGGACTGTCCTTCCCGCCCCAGCCCCCACCACCAAGCGAACAAGTTTCAAGCAAGAGGTAAAGGCACACACCAACAGGAGAGGGACAGAAAAGGCACCAGAGCTTGCAGAGACACGCAGAGTGGGGCAGACGTGTCTTCGGCTGAGGACTGAGTGGACAGTGGTCTGGAAAACCAACCCCACCTGAGCACAAGACATCCCTCCAGGTGTCCCTGCTGTGCCCTGAGGGTAACCGTAGCGACGGCAGAGCTCAAGCCTGGTCCACCCCCAACTAGGTTAACTCAAAGCCTCCATCGGAGCTCTAGCAAAGGGAGGACATGCTCATTTCCAGGCATATGACTGTTTATCTCCACGTCTGTGGTCCTGCAGAAGAGGTCCAGCCTTCAACAACAAAATTATGAGGCAAACACAAGGACAAGGAAAAAAAAATCAGTCCTAGAGGCCAAAGATAACAGAGCAAGACTCAGATATGACACACACGTGCTGTTAGAACTATCTGATGGGGAGTTTACGAGAATTGTGACTCACGAGTTAAGGACTTGCATGCAAAAGGTATGCAAGATGAAAGACACGTCATCTCCGCAGAGAGACGGAGACTATACAATAAAGACACATGGAGATGACAGAAATAAAGAACATGGTAACAGGTAGAGAATGCTTTCAACAGGCTCGCAGCCCTAGACACTGTAGAGGAAGGAATCAGTGAACCTGCAAGCAGGTCAACAGAAATGACCTAAACTGAAACACAAAAATATAACTGGGTGAATTTAAAAAAGAAAACATTACCAAGTACCCAAGACCTGCAGGTCCATATCAAATTACCTAACATATGGGTGTCTGGGGCCTCAGGACGAGAAGGGAAGGGGAACAGGACAAAGAAGTATCTGGGGAAATAATACCCGAGAAATTTCCAAAGTAATGACAGACACCAAACCACAGATTTAAGAAGACTGGCTAACACCACGGAGCATAAATACACAAACAAATGCACAAACAAACAACACAACAGAAACCACACTCGACCACTGAAAACAAAAGACAAACTCTTGACGGCAGCCAGAAGGACACGGGCCACGTCTGAAGTGCTAAGAGCATGGGCAGGTGCAATTGTCAACGCAGAATTCTACACTCAGGGAGAATATGTCTCAAATGAAAGAGACACAGACTGTCTCATGCAGACAGAACCGACAGACTTCCTTGCCGATAGACCCAATGCAAGAGCTGCTTAAGAAAGTTCTTCAGGCAGAAGAAATGTAAGTCAGAAATTTAAATCCACACAAAGAAATAGAGCATCAGAAATGAAATAAATGACAATAAAGTAAAGCATGTTTTTTCTTATGTGTAATTTCTCTAAAGCAAAAATAGGAGCGATGTGTTATGCATTTATGGCATATGTGAAAATAAAATGTGACAAAAATAGCACAAAGGATACGAGGCAGGAACACTGTTGAGGATCCTCACGCTACACATAGAGCAGCCTAAGGCTATTTGAAGGCAGATTCTGGTGAATTAAATATTCTCAGTGCAAGAGCAGTGACTGAAAAAGGAGGCATAAATAGTAAGTCATTAGAGGAAATACAGTGGAATGAAAAAGTAGTTCTGAGTGGCGTCCCCTCTGAAGTTCTTCCTGCTGTCCCCCCCACCGCCCTTGTCAGCTGCTGCCTTCTGGGGACACTTGCAGTATTCGGCATACAGCTCCGTGCCACATGGAAGGTGGGACAGAACGTCAGTGGTGAGAATGGACTTTGGGGTCAGACAGACGTGGGTTCTTACCCCAGCTCTGCCCTAAGTCTTTAGCTCAGGACCTGGAATATAACGAGTACCCAACACATATAGGTTATTTATTGCTCTTAAGACATTGTTTCAAATTTATTTTTTGTCTGTCTCTCCTGCATCCCCTTAGAACATTCGCTCATTGGCAGCAGACTCTGGTAATATTTATAATTTTATCCTTCTCTTCTAAAAAGATAAGGAATAGTGTATCTGGAAGATAAGTAATGCTGTTATCTAGAAGGTAAATAGTACTACACGTAGAAAATAAGTCATACTGTATCTAGAAGATAAAACTGAACCTAGAAGGTAAGTAGTTCTGCAGTCGGCTCATAGCGGGTGCTCTCCCAGTTTGTCACATGCATGGGCTGTAGAGGTAGGGGTCCAGTGGACTTTTTCCTGTGACTTCGTGATTCTCATTTACATGCCGGATCTTTGCAATTGCCACTGATTCTCCTAAAAGAGGCATTCATCCTCTTTTCCTCCCTGGATGTTTCAAACTTATATAGTAACCATCTCAGTGTCATGAACAGCATCCCTTCAACTAAGGTAGAGAAGCCCCGTGGTTTGGACGATTGCAAGGACGTCCAGAGCTGGTAGCTCAGGGAACGGAAGAACAGGAAAATCTGTGACCTCAAGTATCTTGTCCTAAATATGAGTGCCTGGTAAAGGTGCTATCTGAAATCTCAGGCTCACGTGTGCACATTCTACAGAGCCAGAAGCCACCAGCCAGTAAAGGGTGGCAAGTGCCAGTGGTCGGCCTGCAGGGACAGTGCCACCCTGGCTAACAGCCTGGTTCTCTGTGCACGAGCATCTAAGTTGGGCATTAACAAGGGCACTCCTGGGCCCGAGTAAGGAAGGTTTTCAGCATCCTCTCAGTGAAGTGAGTCCAGAGTTGCCACCTCTCCCGAATTCCCTGGAGACACTCGAGTAGCTGTTGTGCCTTAAGCATGCCTCATGTCCCTGTTCCCATGCGGTTCCATCAGAGGTGGCCCTTCGGTTCTCTGTGTGAATGAAGGTTTATCCTGCTGTCCTGCTGGGAGGGACTGCAACCTGTAACCAGAGAGCAGCCTCCTGTGGGAGAGGACAACGTGGATTTATAAAAAAGTGGGTGTTCATAATACTTCTTTGATATTAGCAGGGACAAATTTCACTATGTAGATCTTTGAACAACATGACTGAATCCATATATTTATTACAGTACAATTTGGCATGAGAATAAAGGAAAAATGAAGAAAAACAGGTATAACGCTTGCATGCTGGGCTTGATGTCGCAAATGGGGAGGAAAACCTGACCCTTACTGGGAAGGCTGAGCTGCAGAGGAGGTGCAAGCGTCCATTTCAGCCCGACCTCCGCACCTGGAGATGGATCGCCGTGACTTGCATGGCTTGACTTAAGAGAAATCCATCCTCCTGGTGCGTGGGTGCTGTACTGGGGAATGGAAGACAAAAACGTGGATGTGTTAGGCTGTAGATCTTTGACTAAACGATGTGTGGGGGCTGCACAGGCACTATCCAGCAATCACACAACACTGTTAGGGACGCAGACGTGGTTGTAACCTCAATGCCATGAGCTGGTGACACCAGCTCATCACCACTGGGGTAGATTACAGCCAGGAGCAGATCGCAGTCTACCCCTTTCAGTCTTGCAAGAGGGCTCAGCTGACTACCAAGCACCGAGCAACACACACCCAGCGGAGCAGCGGCTCTGCTGGTCCTGTGCTAGCTCCCCTGCTTGGAACAGGACAGGTGGCAGCAGCAAGGCAGCTAAACAAGATTCATGAGAAGCCGGGAAAAGCCGGAGGAGGAGCTCCACGTGACCCATACGCTCAATCTAAAACCCTCCCTCCTCCCAAGCCTCCCTTCGCCCCTCCACTGTGAGTCATCTTCTCTCTAGAATAATAAAACATCACCCAACCACAACATCCAAGCTAAGACTATTTTCTCAAAGACCAGCTCTCCACGTCTGAAAGCTCTCCCCCGAATTCAACCAATAGGTACTGAGTAACTACTATGACCCTGCATTTTGCTTGATGTTATGGGAGACAGGAGATAAAGACATCAGTGGTCTCACCATTCGAGGCATTTCCAATTTGCTTGGGAACACGAGTGCACTGGACTACGTTCTGTTTCTGGACACGGTGCAGAGCATGTGAAATTCTCCTGAACCATTCAGGGTGGCAACTGAGACAGCACACATCTCCCTGAAAGCCTGGAAATTTGCTACATTCATGCAGTGGCTTCATGAAACATCTGCAAGGTGTTCTTTGCTCTTTGTGTGGACTGGAAATAGGACCGAGCTCAAGTCTGGCTCTGTGAGTAAGTGACTTAGGGTAAGTTACCGAATAGTCGGTGTCAGAGAACAACGCTCAACATTCCAGAAGCGTGTTACATATGCACTGTGTGTCTGTGTTCTGCAAATTGGGGTGTACCAGTAAACTAAAGAGACGAGATCTTTGCCCTCATGGAACTCACATTATAGTAGGAGAGACAAGGCATCATAAGGTCAATCACAGAGTACGTTAGAAGGTAATGAATGCCATGACGAAAAAGTAAGAATCTGGGGTGGAGGGTGGACCAGGGTGGAATTACAATATGAAACTGGGTGGTCAGGGTAGGTCCTCGTCCAGTAGATTGCTGCTCAAAGAGAGCCCACGCCCTCCATCAAAAGACTGGCAATGGGAGCTAAGTTTTAAGTTATTATAAAACTATAATGTTAGGTATGTAGTTATCATTTATTATTATTTCTTGCTTGATTTTTAAAAATTAACCAACCACCCATCTGCCAAATTCAGTTGAATGTAAAGTTTCTAGTGCTCTGGTCCGTCTTCCCCTCATGCCCGTTCTCTCTTTTCTTTCTATTTCTTTCCCATCTGTCCTTTCAGATGACAACCAAGCTGCCAGTATGTAATCCAGACAAATTTCCTACAGCAAGTTGCAGACAATTTAGGTTTTATCAGAGCAGATGTTATTCATTTCCTTAACAATAGGAAACCATAGGGTATAAAGAACACTCTAGGTCTTGTGGATTGATGTTATTATGGGGGTTAGTCTTATCCAGGAGAAAGCAAACTGTGGGATGACCTCACTGAAGATTCCAGAATTATGAAAAGATCAGTAAATCTGACAAGCCCATTCTTCCATGCGGTGAGGGAAAGCAAGATATAATGAAACCGAAAGTTGGAAAAAGCAGCATCAGTCAAAACTGTTTCATCAAAAAGGTAACACTATGACCATCACCTTAGAATAATGAGAACCAGTCAGCCACACAGTGACCTTATGCAGGAGGCAGGTGCACCTGTCACCATCCAGAACCTCAGGGGCACCCGAGGAAAGGACGTTTGCTGCTCACAATTCCCTGGCTGGGATGTCTGAGAACTCAATACTCGTATGAAAAATGTCAATGCCTGCATTTTAAATCTAGAGATGGTGTCGCCAAGCAAACCCTGCAGACCAGCCCTCATATCATACGTGTTTAGCGTGTCTATTCCCAGCCGAGCACTGGACTAAACCTTTCATATGTAACAAGAACATCATGTTTAAAGCCGATTACATCTTCTAAGAACGAACAGCCCTAAAATGGTGGTGACTGTGGAATCTGCTCTTAAAGACGGTCTCACCCGGTAGTGCACTACCAACTGCCCCGAACACCCACGTTTAAACACCCCACGCTGTGGTCAGTGAACGCACTCGGTCATTTACAAGCTCTCCACAGTGAGGGTGCTGCAGCAGGCACAGAGGATGCAAAGCCAGGGCAGCCAGGGTCCCAACCCTGAGGACCCGACTTGAACAGTGTCAGCCCCACTGTGCCGTCGATCTCGCCAAGGACTCCTCTGCTGCCAGTGCAGTGGTGACGTTTCAGCCTGGGCTTTGACCTCTGTGAAGCCACTGACATTGCTGACCACGGCTTCCTCCTTCTTCAGACTCTTGCCTTTTACCCAGTTGCTTGAGGACCTGACAGCTCTCCCAGGTGCGGCACATCTGGCTCCCGGATGTGGCTTTCTCCCCTGGTCCACTCTCCCCAGCATGCACACGGTCACTGAATAGCGTCAGCTCTCCCTCTCAAACACCTCCTGAATCTGTCCCCTTCTCCCCACTGTGCCCCCTCCTGAGCTGCCTGGATTGCTGCAATGATTTCCTGTCCAGTTCCAGGACTCCATGCTTTGTCACTTCCACAAAGACATATTCCTAAAATGCAACCCTGACCCTGTCACTCCTCTGCGTAACAACCTCAGCCAGTGTAGAAGTAAAGTCCAAACTGTAGCAGGACATGCTCAGTCCTCCCTGACCTAGCTCGTAAGGACCCTCCAGAGCCACCTCTCACAATCCGACCACCCTCTCCTCCCACGTCTCCACGCTTCCCAAATACCTTGCACTCCCTGGAATACGCCAAATGCTCCTCGCTTCTGGGCCTTTATGCAGGCAGTGCCCTCTGTGTGGCTCAATGTTCCTGCCTTCCCTGCCCGATTTGCTCCAGGTTCTTCCCGTCTCAAGGGAAGCATCATTGTTTCTGACCCTCCCAGGGTGGACTGGCTGCCATCATCCTGTGCGCTCTTGGAACTCCCAGCCACGGTCACCTCCCTTATCACCATTTATTGCGATGATCTCGTCCTGTCTGCCCCCTTTCCCAGCCTCCCCACGCAGGAGACGCAGTGTCACAAAATACACACACAGAGCCAGACTGCCTGGCTTTGAATCCTGTCCTGCCATCTTACATCTGTGAGACCTTCCAGCCATTCACTTCAACTCTGTGCCTCTGTTTCCCCGTCCGTAAGATGAGGAGCACCCACCCACAAAGCTGCTGTGAAGTTGGTATCAACCAAGTGTTCTGAACTGTGCCGGCTCCAGAAAGTGCCAACGAGGGCCTGCGCCATCCCAACCGCTGGTCATCTGTGCACCTGGTGCGATGCCCGGCACCCAGTGGACGGACGCTCAGCGAGGAAGCAGTGGCTTTCCTGAGCAAAGTGTTTTGAACAAACGCTTCTGCAATGTAGGCATTCGAAACAGTGGTTCCACCTTCCTCCCCTGCACTTTCCACCGGAGCTCACAGAACAACTCCAGTTCCGAGTAACTTGAAGGCTACCTGCGGTCATCTGCAGCACGGCCCTCACCACGGCTCTGGCGCAATGACTTGTAGAGCTCAATCGTTAAAACCACCTCACCCCCTAGTTTTAATTTCCTGAGTGGCAAAAGTGCCAGCCCCGTGCTGCACTACTGACCCACAGAATTGCACGTCCAGTGTGTTCTGGAAATGCTGGCAGGGTTACCCGATGGCGGGACTTTCTCAAGTCCTGCCTCTGCATCCTCGTGCAACGAAGAGTCACTGAGGACAGAGTGGTCTGTGAGAACGTTTCCAGGGCCAGTGCGAAAGAGGTATGTCGCCTTTGCTCCTGTGGCGAGCAGATGTCCTCACTTACACCTGCCTTACTACCCGAAGACCCAGACGTGCCAGATGCACCACCAGTGAATATGTGAGTTCTTCAAAGAAAAGAGTGACTAAACGAGCAGGAGAGAGAAAGAGAGGAACGTGATCGAGGGACTGCGAGAGTGAGGCAGGAGGACGGGCTGACTTCTCCAAGGTGATGGGCCTCATGGGGTGTGTGGTCGGAGGGTCACACATCTCAGGATGGGACATGCAGGCGACCTTCTTTCCCAGTTCCCACACACACACTCACGCACGCACACACATGTGCGTGCACACACTCATACGTGCACACACGTGCACACACTCATGCACGCACACATGTGTGCACACTCACACATGCGTGCACACCCTTACACACGTGTGAACATACGTGCACACTCTTACATACACGTGTGTACACATACATGCACACATGTGTGTGCGCACACACATGTACACACACTCATACATGCACACACATGAGCCAGGGCGCCATGCACATGAGGTACTGCTCTCCATGTCAGGGCTTGGGCTGCACTAAATCTGTCCCAGGGGACTCTGGTCCTGCAGACTGGAAATCATTCATCGTCCCACCCTCAGGGGAACTTGGGGACTTGGGAACTCAGGGAAGCAGGTGCAGGCTCTGGAAGCCCTCTCCTTACCTCCCTGGTCTCCCGGGGCTTCCATCTCACTCTGAAGATCCTCTCTAATCACTTCTCCCCTTTCTTTCTACCCATAAAGCTGAAGGATTGGGGCAACTGACTCATAATAATGACATGTCCTACATTTGAGCAGCTCCTTTCTTGCAAGGAAACCGGATGCCCACCAGATGCCTGCTCGCTAATCTCGTAGCCCTCTGAGGGGCGGGACACCAGGACAGCACAGCCTCCACTTAGCAGCACAGGAGCAGGGCCGGGCAGGGTGTAGAGATGACTGCAAGGTGGCATGACAGGACGGGGTCTAGCAGGACCCCGATGCATCCGCTGGGCAAATAGGCTTTCATCTGTCGGGGAGCAGTGTTGCCTACAAACACAATGTTGGAGGTTTCAAGAAAGCCTCTAGGAAATACATTAAAAGAGACCATTAAAAAAAAAATTCCAGGGCCGGCCCGGTGGCGCACTGCTACAGTGCTCCGCTTGGGAGCGCGGCGGCGCTCCCGC
>NW_007728289.1:6767-8597 GCF_000696425.1 Galeopterus variegatus | reverse complement strand
CGACACTGAGGGTTGCTATCCGTTGCCAGACACGAAAAAAGACAAAAAGGAAAAAAAAAAATTCCATTAGGAGAATAAAGAGGAGGCATCACTTGGATTTGCAGCAGAGCCGTCACAGGGGACCCAGCTGGGGGCTTCCCGCTGCCACCAGTCTTCTGTCCCCGGTGTCCGTCGGCTTCTTCTCCAGGAAGATCACAAACACTGTCTCTCTTTAACTACAGTTTTGGGTCAGGGAATAAGATCCTGTTTCTCATTCCAGAAAACCCACTGTCACCGACTCTCAGGACAAAGAATGAGCAGGCGTCAGGGGCAGTTCAACACTGGCCGGGACTCGGAGACCCGCACAGTAGGCCTGGTTTTCTAGCTTTCGTCTCAGTTGCTTTCCTTTTTTATTTATTTTTTCTTTCTTTTAGACTCAGCCATTATCCTAGCTTAAGTGTATTATTCACATTATATGTGCTGTAATGCTCCTGCCATTGAGAAAATAAGAAAGCGACTGCTGTGGTTCTGTCTGAGATTATTAGTATTTTAACTGGTGCTTCGAAAGACTCCAGGAAAGTGCAGTCAACCGCCTGCAGCCGCTGTCTGTGCACTGAGCTTTAGACCGTGATCTGCGGGGCCCCACGCTCTTAGTTCTGCATGGGACGGCCCTGCTGTCCTTGTGGACAAAAGGGACAAGCCACAGTCACGCACGAGTCCTTTCTTCTCCCCAGGGTGGCCTGCCCTCGCCGACCAGCAGCGGGAAGGGAGAAGGCTACCTGTGCCCAGCACACGAAAGTCACCGCTCCTGTCAGGTATGGCAGCATGGAGAAGCCACAATCCTAGGCTTCCACAAGACACGGCCCGCTCCTCTGCCACCCCTTCCATTTGCCAGGGCCACCCTCTCACTCAGGCCGCTCTTAAACTGGCAGCTCCATGTGGGAACCTGGCCACCCTCCTTCACAGACACAGTGGGACGTCCCTTCTCCTACTCACATATGGCTTTAAAAACTCCACCTTGTACGAGGGGTCTTCACACGTTCATAGGAAGATTCGTGTTCTCTTTTAATTCCATTTTTCTACAAACTTTTTAAAGTTCCCTCGCATTTGCAGGGGACATTCTACTTAAAAACCCTTTTTACAGTTATATGAATGAATTATCTCAACAACCAGGTGGCACTGACATCATCACGTTCTACTTTATAGAAAAACTGAGGTTCAGAAAGTATACAAATGTCACCATGTCAAAATATAAATAATGCTCGCATCAGGAATTAAACTCATTCTGGCACATCTTATATCTGATGATAAGCTCTTGCCCCGCGAGCAGTAAATTCATGTCTAATAACTTCATAAACGCTTTAAAGATCATAGGATATAACTCTGCATTTATTACATGATATATAGTGTGGGAGAACAGAATATAAAAGCCTGTGATTTAAATTTTACCTTAAGAGGTACAATAAGCAAACATGTAAATGAACAAATAAAGTCTGGTTGCTAATCTTTAATTCAGAGCATTTTAAGATCTAGGGAACTTCTATAATGAGGTTGTTCACAAAGATCATAAAATTTCAAGCCACATTAAATGTTTAATTCGTTTTAATTAGGGATTTTCAGCAAGTAACATGGTGTACTTATATTTCGTGGGAAATAAGTATAAGGATAGGAGTGTAATGTATGTTACACTCCTATGTATTGCATGTAACACACATGGAATTCAATTTCACTTCCTTCTACGATTTTGTTACAAAGAAAAAGTTTTAAGCTCTTAAAACATTTGATGAGGGGCCGGCCCGGTGGCGCACTGGATAGTGCGCCGCTTGGGAAGCGCGGCGGCGCTCCCGTCCG